>NW_026921687.1:0-102524 GCF_032062105.1 Saccostrea cuccullata | reverse complement strand
TACAACAAACTGTCTCTTCCTCTGTATGGTGGTGACAACTCCAGCTGAGGGTGGTACCCCACCTTTGAGGATTTCTGCCTCCACCCTGATACGTCCCATCCCTCCCTGCCCCCCACAGGCTTGTCTGGTCCCGAATCCCCCGGCCCCTCCCATGGCTAACACTGAATTAGGAGCTGAAAAAGACAGCAAATACAGCTTCACTGAGGGCCAAGTTATTTGACCTTTGATCCTCTGTGATGTCATAGTATGATTATTTCAATAGTGACCTTGACTGACCTAGACTGACGACCTTGCCAATGATGTGAACACTGCCACCACTCCCTCCCCCTCCTGGTCCAGAATCATCCCAGCATGCTTTGGTGTTGTTACCATGGCAATCCTGGACTCTTTGGGAACTGCAAGAAGCTGGACAAGTGCCTACACAGCTAGAAAAAGTTAATTTTTAATACAGTGACATGTAAAAACTCTGTTTTATTGTTACATCTATCATGAAATGACTTATTCACTCATTTTTACAGACCAATAAAATAATCATCATTACATTAAGACACTCACATTAAAACTTCCTCAGTAGTAAAGCTAAGGCCATCTTCATCTAGACATCACTTACTTTTAGAGAAAAAAAACCAGCATTTTGCATCATTTGTCAAAGAGAGCCAAAACATTAACTTTTCATACATGCCCCCTTATTCCTACTTCAAATCTTAATCAACAGTTGGGAAAAACTCGGCATCTAATATTTCCACTGTAGGTGTAACCTAATACTATAAAGCATAAGAGTTTAAAACAAACAATAACCCTCTGCATAAAATCAAGATTATATGTTGTTTTTCCCTTCTGCTGTTGACAATGTCTCCCTTCTCTGTACATCATTACCCTATTTGCTGTTGACATTACCTCCCCTGTAAATAATCATAACCTTAAGCTGTTGACAATACCTCCCCTGTAGATGATCATTACCTTAAGCTGTTGACAATACCTCCCTCCCCTGTAGATGATCATTACCTTAAGCTATTTACAGTGCCTGCCCTGTTGTCGACCATTACCTTAAGCTGCTGACAATATCTCCCTCCCCTGTAAATGATCATTACCTTAAGCTGTTGACAATACCTCCCCTGTACATGATCATTACCTTAAGCTGTTGACAATGCCTCCCCTGTAGATGATCATTACCTTAAGCTGTTGACAATACCTCCATCTCCTGTAGATGATCATTACCTTAAACCGTTGACTATACCTCCCCTGTAGATCATTACCTTAGGCTGTTGACAATGTCTCCCTCCCCTGTGGTCCCCTCTACATCTAGTGTACCAGTAATCTGGATGTTCATCTCAGCCACCAGACGAATGGCCCCTCCCCCATCTCCTCCATGACCACCTACAAACCATTAAAATATTAGTAATTTTATTATACACATTTAATTATAATCACCTACAAACCATTAAACCATTAGTAAAAATCTGTGAGCCACTGCTCACTAGCAATACCCCCGCTCTGATGTAAATAAGCACTATCATGTTAATATACACAAGTTCAATTAAAGGCAGATGCACAGAAAAATATGAAGTTGACATCAGATTCATATCAAAATTAATCCCACCATATGGCATGCCTCAACGAAGAGTGTAATAAAATTTCAAGCATCTGCTATGAATATAGCTAATGAGAAAACTGCGACTAAAATTTTTTATGCATGAAAAGGACAGTCACACAAAGAAACAGGAAGTTGACATCGGATTTAAATAAAAATGTATCCCAATTAATGGCATGCTTCAGAGAAGATTGTGTTAAAATGTCAAGCATCTACAATGAGTAGTTGCAGAGAAAACTGTGACGAAAATTTGTTATGTATGAAACAGACAGATGCACAGACAAACAGGAAGTTAACATCTGATTTGAACAAAAATGTATACCACAATATGGCATGCCTTAAAAAAGATTGTGTCAAAATTTCAAGCATCTACGATGAGTAGTTGCTGAGAAAACTGCAACGAAAATTTGTTATGTATGAAACTGACAGACGCACAGACAAACAGGAAGTTGACATCGGATTTAAACAAAAATGAATCCCACCATATGGTATGCCTTAAAGAAAGTTGTGTTAAAATGTCAAGCATCTGCGACGAGTATTTGCTGATTTGTTATGTATGAAACGGACAGACGCACAGACAAACAGAAAGTTGACATCGGATTTAAACGAAAATAAATCCCACCATATGGCATGCCTCAGAGAAGATTGTGTTAAAATTTCAAGCATCTACGATGAGCAGTTGCTAAGAAAACTGCGACAAAAATTTGTTATGTATGAAACAGACAGACGCACAGACAAACAGGAAGTTGACATCGGATTTAAATGAAAATGTATCCCACCATATGGCATGCCTCAGAGAAGATTGTGTTAAAATTTTAAGCATCTACATTAAGTAGTTGCTGAGAAAACTGCGAAAATTTGTTTCCTACAGACACACGGACACTCAGACAGACAGACATACAAGGGTAAAACAGTATACCCCCCTCTCCTTTGGAGCGGGGGTATAATTATATCAGTTAATTATAAACACCTACAAACCATTAAAACATTAGTAATTTTACTATATCACAATTAATTATAACCACCTACAAACCATAAAACTGTAATGACTTCATCCCTGGGGGATTGCTATGTATGATGTATGATGTATCTGAGAAATTGACTGGTTAGAGGTTCTCTGATGGATTTACACTTTTTTTGTACCTGGTGGGTTGACAGATTGTACATACCTGGTGGGTTGACGGTGACATCCTTGGCACATCCCCCCGCTCCACCACCTGACCCCATGTACAGCTTGGTCATCGTTCCGTCTCCGTACACCTTACCCCCCTCACCTAACCCCGACACGTCTCCTCCTAGTTTGGCTGGTTTACCTCTACAGAACAATAGATACCAGTAGTCAGGCTACAAGTTGTTAAATCAGTGAGTATACTTATATGGAAGACTTCCTGAAACATGTGTAGCTGGGAAAAATATAAGTGAATCAGATGCAAAGGTAGAAGAATCTAAAGTCTTTAATATTTCCCCCCAACCCCTCCAATATTTGAAGTTGCTCTAGCTAGGATTTGAAATCCTGGCTGTCAGTATATTTCCTTATCCTACCATTTATTTTCACCTTCCTCCTTTAATAAATCCCAGAGTGCCATCACTGGGGTCTGAAATCCTTACTCTCTGTGTACCTCCTTACCCTGCAGTTCCAAAGCCCCCTCCTCCTCCTGGCTGACCTCTGCCATCTGACCTCTGACCCCCTGAAGCTCCTCCTCCTCCCCCTCCCATGTTGCTATGGATACCCACAACTCCTTGACCTGCCATAGAAACAGTGATCCTCTTTGTTAACCTTTATTTTATAAATAATGGTGATCCACCTTGTTAATTTTTATGTTGTAAATTAAGAGGAAAAATTCTGATGTGTTATCTATAACCAGTTTTATATCTTCTTAACAAATCTATTATATGATGCAAGAGAACAATTAATTACAACACTCTCCTTAGTTAGAGGATGCTATTTAAAACTTGTGTTTGATCATACAGCAGAATTTCAGAATTTATTCAAGTTTTCATTGTGACTTTCCCGGTATGACAAAATCTTAATTACTCAGGCTACAAACTTAATGGACAATGATTCCAAACTACTAAAAGTAATCATACTAATTAAAAGTGCTTTTTAAAATTAGTTTGACCAATCAGAAGCCTCATTACATGTATACACAAATGTTTTTTTCTACTTAGAAATAATGACAGTTTTTGGATTAAAGTTAAGGAAACCCAGTACTGACCGTTGATAGACTGTCCCTGTTTTCCTCCCTGACAGCTTGCCCCATCCACACGCCCCCCGCGGTACCCTGATCCTTTCCCACTCAGTAGTCCCTCTATACGTATGTTCCTGGCCTCGATGATCAGCGTGCCTCCTGTGTTTGTTGTTGTGTTGTAAGGGGTGACGATTACTTCAGTTTTTGCTGGGATGTAGAACAGGGAGATATTGCAGTGAGTTCCTACAAAATAACACATCAGACAGGGTAGTCCTAAATAACAGGTCTGTACAAAAATATATATATTAATATCAGTTGAATATCCATCTGAGATTTCTCAGATAATTTTTGTCAGAACTGAAGAGAGGAATTTGAATTTTTTAAGGAATTTTTAGGGACACTCACTACATTAATTTTTACACAGGGTCATGTTACCCTTCTATTAGTTTATTGTCAGAGGCCACAGGGGAGAATGAATTTTACAGAGCAAAAAAAACTGGTAAGAGACTTTCTTGAGGTATCTCAGTAAGAATAATTTTTTAGTGAATGTACATTGCTGTTACTACGATATTAATGAGAACTTGAGTGATTGAGAGTCACAGAGATACTTTGATCCAGTGAGCAAGATATCAAATCTTTAGGAGAGTTCCTGATCCTGTGAGTTAGAGATCAAAGTTTACGAGAGTTACCTGTTTTTACCTGAGATAGATTCCTGATCCTGTGAGTTAGAGATCTAAGTTTAGGAGAGTTACCTGTATTTACCTGAGATAGATTCCTGATCCTGTGAGTTAGAGATCTAAGTTAAGGAGAGTTACCTGTATTAACTTAAGATAGATTCCTGATCCTGTGGGTTAGAGATCTAAGTTTAGGAGAGTTACCTGTATTTACCTGAGATAGATTCCTGATCCTGTGAGTTAGAGATCTAAGTTTAGGAGAGTTACCCTCTATTTACCTGAGATACATTCCCGATCCTGTGAGTTAGAGATCTAAGTTTAGGAGAGTTACCTGTATTTACCTGAGATACATTCCCGATCCTGTGAGTTAGAGATCTAAGTTCAGGAGAGTTACCTGTTTTTACCTGAGATAGATTCCTGATCCTGTAAGAGATCTAAGTTCAGGAGAGTTACTTGTATTTACCTGAGATACATTCCTGATCCTGTGAGTTAGAGATCTAGGTTCAGGAGAGTTACCTGTTTTTACCTGAGATAGATTCCTGATCCTGTAAGAGATCTAAGTTCAGGAGAGTTACTTTTTTTTACCTGAGATAGATTACTGATCCTGTGAGTTAGAGATCTTAGTTCAGGAGAGTTACCTATATTTACCTGAGATAGATTCCTGATCCTGTGGGTTAGAGATCTAAGTTTAGGAGAGTTACCTGTATTTACCTGAGATAGAGTCCTGATCCTGTGAGTAAGAGATCTAAGTTTAGGAGAGTTACCTGTATTTACCTGAGATACATTTCCGATCCTGTGAATTAGAGATCTTAGTTCAGGAGAGTTACCTGTTTTTACCTGAGATAGATTCCTGATCCTGTGAGTTAGAGATCTAAGTTTAGGAGAGTTACCTGTATTTACCTGAGATACATTCCCGATCCTGTGAGTTAGAGATCTAAGTTTAAGAGAGTTACCTGTATTTACCTGAGATAGATTCCTGATAATGTAAGAGATCTAAGTTCAGTAGAGTTACTTTTATTTTACCTGAGATAGATTACTGATCCTGTTAGTTAGAGATCTTAGTTCAGGAGAGTTACTTGTATTTACCTGAGATAAATTCCTGATCCTGTGGGTTAGAGATCTAAGTTTTGGAGAGTTACCTGTATTTACCTGAGATACATTTCCGATCCTGTGAGTTAGAGATCTAAGTTCTGGAGAGTTACCTGTTTTCACCTGAGATAGATTCCTGATCCTGTGGGTTAGAGATCTAAGTTTAGGAGAGTTACCTGTATTTACCTGAGATAGAATCCTGATCCTGTTGGAGATCTAAGTTTAGGAGAGTTACCAGATTTTTACCTAAAATAGATTCCTGATACTGTGAGTTAGAGATCTAAGTTTAGGAGAGTTACCTGTATTTACCTGAGATAGATTCCTGATCCTGTGGGGTCCAGTCCCCTCCCCCATGGTCCACTCCTAAACAGTAAGGCTTTATGTCCTCCCCAAGTTCATAGTGACCTACCAATCCTCCAGTCATGGCCTCCACCTATAAACAGTGCATCAAAAAACATCTTGGTGTCACGTTAGAAATCACTCCTCAATAGGTATTGTATAAGTGTAATTTATGCTGCTCAAAATATTAATTTCAACGAATTAATTTTAACTTTTGCACTTCTTTAGACTTGTTACCAAAAATCTTACTGTACAAATGATTCAAGCCTAACTCCTTCTGTTGTGCTGACAGTTTGTGTTGTACTAATCTGTTAATGAATTACTTTGTGCTGTATGTCAGAATTTGACATTTTTTGCTGTAAGTCATGACTTTATACAATTATTGCATGATAGTGAGGGAGACATGAAGATTTCTTCGCCCATGAAAAATCGTATTCCCCGAGGGCAACGCCCGAGGGGAATACGATTTTTCATGGGCGAAGAAATCTTCATGTCTCCCGAACATTCATGCAATAATTATTTTATTATACCGAATCAAGCACAATGCAAAAAATATAAAGGGAATCCAATATATAAAGTAAACATTTGATGAGAACAATATGAAAAACCAATAGGTGTAAGTCACACCGCTAGCGTTTCATAAAAAAAAAACCTTCCTGACAAGTCATTCTGATTTACACACTGCAGTGTAGTACCATCCATTCCCCACTCATGGAAACACTTTTCTAATTATCTATAGTTTAAGATTTTATATCGACATAATTAATCAAAGACTTAAACAATCGCATACAGTATCAATCATCGCATTTGCTGCATTGTGACGTCACAGTCGGGAAACACGACGTGAAACACGTTCTGTACACCTCGGCTGATTACATCTAGATGTAGGATAGCGTAGTCAGCCGAGCTGAACCGAATGCGGGAAACACGAAGTTTTGTTGCAGGGCGAACACGATGGTCACGTGACTACCTCAGCCAATCAGATTCCTCTTTACTTGTGTTTATTTATATGAGGTATAATAAAACATTTTGTGTTACATGTATATGTCATGATCAAACACTTCATGCTGCATGCCAGTTGATTACATGCACTATGCAGCATTTCAGTAAATGACTGACATTGTGTACTGTATGTAGGTTAATGACTCTTTAATGTCACTTTAAGCCATATGTTAGTTATTGTCTGAATTTTATGCTTTATTCCCAATAATGAATGATATGGTCACTAAGTGATACATACTGTGGAATGCTGTGTGTCCTGTAATCTCATACTTCTATTGATTTCTCGGTACTGTAATGATACATACCGTGGAATGCTGTGTGTCCTGTAATCTCATACTTCTGCTGATTTCCTGGTACTGTAATGCTCTCTTCCAAATCTTCACTGACTGACAATAAATCAAGTGATAAGTACATTTACAGTCAATCAAAGAAAGGTATGATTGCCATTCATATAAGTGGTTACTACTTGATGTAAGATGGTGTTTAATATTACTCACTTACCTTGATCATACCCTGGAATCGCCCCTGGGGACAACAGTCCTCACCCCCGATCCAGAAGCCCAGTGTGGTGGGAAGGGAGTAAGGTCGAACCTGGTGGATTAAAAAAAACATTACTCATAAGTCATGCATGCACCTGTTCAAGTCCCATAATAAAAAAAAATTTGACATTCATAAATCAAATGTCTCTGAATTATGGTGCACATAACCTTGTTATAGTTTTCATTTGACATATTTCCTTTCCAAGTTATTTCCCTTGGTTGCCATCTTTTTGGCACTTTTGCTAGCCAAAGGTTTCTGATACACTACTCACCTCATGAACCTTTGGCATACAATGAAGTTAAAGGATGGGATCATTGTTTTCTTCACGTGATCTCAAATCTATCAGGTGCGCACGGATTGCATCATTAATAGAAATAAAGACGTGCTTCTTTAAAACAAAATAAATCAAAGTTTTTTTTCAAAAATAATTATGTAACAAAAACTGAGTTATGGTTTTTTTTTATTTACAGTACAAATCTGAAACTTCAATATAGATTCTTAATCACATATTCAGAAGATATTGGATGACACCATAGTTATTCATAGAATTGCATGTTATCTTATGGATCGTTGCTTACTTACGTTTTTCATTCCCGAGATTAAAGAGACAAGATGTATCCTTAACCAAATATATAGTCATTTATAAAAAACAATGGCTGATTGGTACCAGGCGTACCAAATCCCAATCAGAACTAGAGAAAAAAAAAACTGCTATCAGCACCGTATGTCAAGGGATTATGAGGAGAGTAGCGTATCAGAAACCCTTGGCTAGCGAAGATGTCTTTTTGGTCAACCTGGTAATTAGGGTGAATTCACCATGCATCGGACGCCGTTGTAATTCAACAAGTTATAGCAATATTGCTACCGGCGTATAATTATCAAAATGGAGTTTAACAATTAGAATGTGATTAAAATATTTAAATTTGGGACACAAAAACATGCCTTTTATTGAGAAAATATCCTCAAAAATCGAGTTTTTAAATATAACTCAGAATTCACCATGGATCGGACATTGTTTACCATGCATCGGACAGACGTTATTTGGACCGGAAAAATATCATACCTTTATCACAATGCTTTAAAGTCATTAATATGGATTTATATTTATCTTTTATCTAAGAAATGACCATCGACTTAAATCTAATTGACGATATCGTTGCACAAATGTAGAACGATTCAAGATACCTCACTTTGCCTAAGATTAGTAAGAACTGCTTTAAAATGCTTGTAATGCGATAATATTCGCGCTTTTTTTCTCATGGTTTATAGCTTTGGTTTGGAGAAATAAATATGTGTCAAATTCTAAACGTCATATATCGATAACTTACATTTTGACTGAAAATATAGAGTTTTTATTTTCTATTTCTGCAAGAAACAGCTGTCATTCGGGTTCTGTATGAAGATGGTAGTGTTTACCTTTGCATCGGAAAGTGTCCAATGCATGGTTAATTTGTGTCCGATGTACGGTGAAATGAGCATACTAGTAAAAACCAGCTCTAATTAGAATTAAAGAAACATTAAAAATGAAATTTCTTTATAATTTATGCAAAATTACCAATCATTGACAAAATTCACCAAAGTCCGACTCGTTCCGTCGAAGTCGAATTTAAAGAACGATAACTCTAAAAATTGCAAAATCATAAATTTCTGGTTACCCCCCTTTGGTGATGTAAAATATGACGTAACTTCAAGGCCATTCTCGGGGTATTTTTATCACAGCATAGTGATAACAATCGGCATTATCAAAAAATTTAAATCTTCAGCTTCAAGACAGAAACAAATAAATACATGGAACTCACAAGTTGAAAGAGAGTTTATTGCCTAAAGTTGTCCGAAGCAAGGTATGTGTCCGATGAATGGTTAACTCACCCTATATAATTTTTCCTTTTTGTTTTACCAAATTTAAGAGGGTGTAGCAGAAATATTTAAGGAAAATCATTATGGAATAAGAAGCTCTAATAGACTTACAAATGTCTATTTTTCAGAAAAACCATGCTTTCTACCCCACAATTACCAGTATTACCGGTACAAGAGGCACAGGAGCCACAAAGCAAAAATAAGTTCAGTGTTGAAAAATTTAAAATTATTATAAAAATGGGTTCGGGAAAGGGGGATACTAGTATTTGAACAAACTTAAATCTACACTTCCTATGAATGCTTTTGAATTAATATGACATATAATAGCTTTGCTGTTTATAAAATGAAAATTTTAATTAAAGTAACCTTTATATTCCTTTGTTATGATCCACCTCAATGGCTCCTCTATTCTCCTGATTTGTCTTGATTTAAACAAATTTAAATCTACACTTACCTTTTTTGATGCTTTCTGATTGATGATCAATCATGGTTTTGAATAAAAGAAATTTAATGATTTTTCCTAGGTATTCATACGAAAAAAACCTTGATTACCCATTGTGGCCCCACTCTACCCACGGGGGTCATGATTTGAACAAACTTGAATCTACACTACTTGAGGATGCTTCCATATAACTATGACCAATTACAACTTTGCTTTTCTGGAAAATAGGATTTAAACTATTTTTTTTATGTAATCCTACTCTGATCACCAATTATGGCCCCACCCTTGCCCAAGGGGTCATCACTTGAATAAACGTGAATAAACATGAGAAAATTTTTAAAAGATACCATTAATTCATCTTAATTATCTCCTCTTGGAAGAGGTCGTGCCCCTTCATTTGAAAAAACCTGAATTCCCTTCACCCAGGGATACTTTGTGGCAAGTTTGGTTGAAAATGGTCCAGTGGTTCTTGAAAAGAAGATCAAAATGTGAGAAGTTAACGACACAATAACAGACAACGGACAAATTTTGATCAGTAAAGCTCACTTGAGCTTTCGGTTCAGGTGAATTTATAGTTGGTTGAATAATGAAGGAATAAGAGCACATTGACCTCCAATATAGCAGATTTTTAAAGATATATTCCTATGTAAAATTAAATTGTCAATTGTGGCCCTTAAACTAACCCTCGGGGGTCATGATTTGAACAAATTTGAATCTACACTACTTGAGAATGATTCCATATAGATATGATCAATCATTTAGGCTTTAATTTGCTGTTCTTGAGAAGATTTTTTAAAGATTGTTCCTATATATGTATTCCTATGTAAAACTTTGATATGCATCCATTGTGGCCTCACCCTCCCCCAGGGGTCATGATTAGACCTTGTTTTGGTTTTGGTAATGATATCGTTCTCTCATTGAACCCAGTGGCAGTTGAAAGGCCTATTTTTTATTACTGCATGTATATGATTTTTTAAATAAAAACTAAATTATAATTACACACTAGGAGCAAGCCCCCTTAGGCTTTTAATTCTAGCCATGCTTTTAGGACATATTATTCCCTTAATTCTGAACTGCAATCACAGCTCAACTATCTGCACAGTCATAAAACAACTATCTACAGTACACAGTTTACCTTTAAATCTTGTCAGGTGATCTGGAAACACCTGGTGTCACATGACAACAGTGAACCAGGAAGTATAAACACCAAAACAAAACTAAAGAATGGCTGAACCTCTTACTGATGAAGAACAGAGAAATCATGTATAATACAGGATAAAGTACAGAAAGGCAGCAGAATAATGTATAATACAGGATAAAAGGCTAGGTAAAAATACTTATTTATGATTGAATATTAAGATTACTTTAATTTAGAAATGGGTTTTACAAACTAGAAAGGCAATTCAAGTTTAGAAACCTGCATGGAACTCTGGGGACATTTTGGTAGCTAGAGCAAATTTGCACATTGTAAAATATATGATAAAAAATTTTGTAGATGTCCAGAAATACATTGAGTTTCACAATGTATTTCACCTTTTTCTAACGGATGATACTGTAAACAAATTGAACAAAAACTACAAGAGGACTTTTTTCTGATTAGTTCAACAATGTGGTCTCATTACAATAAAATGATTGGGTTAAACTATGAATTCCTGAACATTACAGCAACATATTGACATAGCTGAAGAAATGTAGATCTGTAGAACAGATAATTTAGACAGACATGCAGTGTATACTGTATCACTTCCTCGTCAGAAAATTTTAAAATAACCCCACTCTGTTTTTAATATTTCCTAATTACTTTAAACCAACTTTTATTCACGTGCGAGATATTTTCGCGAGGTTTGCAAGAGCCTCCTCATCGCGATATTTCTCGCCGCGAACGGGTCCTTGAAATCGGTTTTCTATCAAAAACAGCTCCAAAAGAGGCTTGATCGCGAAAAATTAATCGTCGCGAACTAGTTTACTACTGGCGAATAAAAGTTGGTTTACAGTATCTCCCTTTGGAGAGGAACACTTCATCCTTTCTTTGCCTATTTACAACCTAAGGTACCCAAAGTATACTGTAAACCAACTTTTATTCGTTAGTGAGAAATATCACAGAGTTACACGATCTCCTTTAACTCGTGAATATTAATCGCTGGGAACCCATTCATTTTGTTAAGAATTTGTACAGAATGTTTCCTCGGTCATGGAAATTAATCATCGCGGATTGATTTTAAATTGATGAATCGCGAATAATAGTTGGTAAACAGTAGTTTATGGCAAGTAAACAGAGCAATTACTTCTGGAAAGGGTCAATAATTTTATGGTCAGGTAAAATCTGTTAAGTTCAGTTGACAATGTTCCAAGGCTTATGTACATGCATAGCAACAGGTAAAATATGGTGTCATGTAATCAAATAAATTTTCTCTCCATATATAAGTCATTCATATTTTACAGGTATGGTCAGTATTTTGAGATAACATGGCCACTGCCACCAGCCAGGCACAGGAACTTATAACCTGTGACCTTTGTGCCAAACCTGTCCAGCAATTCTGTAACAGCTGCCAAGTCGGTCTGTGTGAAGACTGCATCAACAAACATGTCAAGAGCCTCAAGTCCATGAAGCATGACATTGTTCCTTTCACCAAGCGTACAGTACAGCTTGTGTTCCCTCAGTGTACATCTCATTCCCACCAGAGATGTGAGGCCCACTGTCAACAGTGTGATGTCCCAGTCTGCATAAAATGTCTCACTGGTCAACATAGGGGTCATATGATTGAAGATATGGCAGACGTAATTACCAAAGTGAGAGAAAAAATTAAACGAGAAACTGAACAAATTGAGGCCATTATTCCCAAAAACAGAGCAAAGGATACAGAAGCGGAAAATAAAATTTCCAAATCCATGGCCCACTTTGTACAACTTGAGAAACAAGCTAAAAATCAGAGGAAACAATGGCACCTAGAGGTGGACAACATCTTTAACAAAATGGAATCCCTGATCCAGTCACTCAGAGATCATCATATTACAACTCTTAAATCATGCCACTCCAAACTCAGAAATCAGAATTCCAGTATGATCCAAACTGTTCAAGAAAACAAAGAAATCCTGAAGTCTAACAAAGTGTCTGATGTCAACAACTACCAATCTAAACTGAAGGAATACAGAAACATTCCACAAATACCTGATTTACCATTGCCCTCTCTTCAAACAAACACAGTCCAAGGGAGAGAACTCAGCATAGAATTAGGAGAATACAAGGCTACAATGACACAGACATTACTATCCAGTCTGACAGATGAAGTCTCCTTTTTATCTGTTAAAAAAATATTAGAAGAAGCTAAAGTGATTGCAACAATTCCAACAAATGTTAAAAAGTTATATAAAGTGGCCTGTGTAGGATCAGATAAAGCTTGGGTTAGTGGAGAAGACAAAATGATAACCTGTGTGGACATACATGGAGTTGTACAAGACACTGTCACCAGTACATGTTATGACTTGCCTAGTGACATTACAGTGACCAGACAGGGAGAACTGATATACACTGATACTGGCAATAGAACTGTGAACATTGTCAGAGATGGGAAGACAGAGACACTGATCACCACACCAAGGGGCTGGTATCCATTACAACTGTGCTGTACCAGGTCAGGGGACATCCTCGTTAGTTTGAGTACTACTGATGATAGTCATTATAAAATAGTCCGTTATCAGGGACAGAGAGTGACACAGGAAATAGATAAAGATGAACATGGGGATCCAATCTATCAGGGAGGAAAATATGCAGTACATGCGGTGGAGAACAACAATGGAGACATAGTGGCCTCTGATCAGAATGCTAGAGCACAGTGGTAGTGGTGGACAGGACAGGAAAAGTCAGATTCAGATACAACAACAAACCTCCAGGGGGAAAGGAATCATTCTGTCCTTACCAAATAGTGACAGACTCCATGGGTCACATCATTGTTGCTGATCAATTCAATAACTGTCTACACATTCTAGATCAGAATGGACAGTTCCTGAGATGTGTGGATAATTGTGGACTAGAGAATCCTAGTGGACTGAGTGTGGACAGTGAGGGGAGGTTGTGGGTAGGGCTGTTCGATTCAGGGGAAGTGAAAGTCATCCAGTACATGAAATAAACAGCAAATGTTTATTCCTTATGACATGTCTGTATTATGAGTTATTTACATTAATGAAACATAAACATGGAAATCATCCAGTACTTGATATCAACATCAAACATCTCTATATATGTTCTCGATTCTGTGATTTAATGCAAATGTTCATTTAGTGCAAGTAAAATTATACTTAATTAAAGGACATCTTATAACTCATTAGTTTAATAATTAATAATTAAGTGACTATAAACAATATATATTTTCTATAAAACTGAGGTAAACACTGAATAAAGCAAAGAAAGGTAAAAGCCAATGACAAAAAATGTCGATGCTGATGAATAGTTGACATATATATGCATCAGAATAATTATGAAGTTTTGAAAAAACTAGAACTGTCCAAACGGGACAAAATACCCCCCGCTGGGTTTTTCAGAAGTAAGTTTTTCCATAATAAAGATACATGTATGTATCAAACACGAATTATGAAATTTTTATTCCAGTGACCTTGAACTTCCCCAAATAACCTTGGGTCAAGGTCATGACACACCCTTGGGTCATGGGCAATCTTTCAGTGAAATGAGAACCCTACCAAGTTTATCCATAAGAAAGATATGGAGCGGACACGAATTATGAAATTTTTCTACCAGTGACCTTGAACTTCTCCAAATGACCTTGGGTCAAGGTCATGACACATCCTTGGGTCATGGGCAATCTTTGTGAAAAAGAACCTACCAAGTTTATCCATAAGAAAGATATGGAGCGGACACGAATTATGATATTTTTCTTCCAGTGACCTTGAAATTCCCCAAATAACCTTGGTTCAAGGTCATGACACACCCTTGGGTCATGGGCAATCTCTGTGTGAAATAAAAAGCTACCAAGTTTATCCATAAGAAAGATATGGACCGGACACGAATAATGAAACTTTTCTTTCAGCGACCTTGAACTTCTTCAAATGACCTTGGGTCAAGGTCATGACACACCCTTAGGTCATAAGCAATCTTTGGGTGAAATGAGAACCTACCAAGTTTATCTATAAAAGATATGTATCAAACATGATTTATGAAATTTTCTTCCAGTGACCTTGAACTTCCCTGAATGACCTTGGGTCAAGGTCATGACACACCCTTGGGTCATGGGCAATCTTTGTGTGAAATGAGAACCTACCAAGTTTATCCATAAGAAAGATATGGACCGGACACGAATTATTAAATTTTTCTTTCAGTGACCTTGAACTTCCCCAAATGACCTTGGGTCAAGGTCATGACACACCCTTAGGTCATGAGCAATCTTAGTGTGGAGTGGTAGATTCTAATGTCCCTCTGTAAGAAAGATATGGACCGGACACGATTGCACAGACAGACGGACGGACGGACAGACGGACAGACAGACAGCTAGACAGACAGACAGACGGACAGACGGACAAGGTGATTCCTATATACCCCCCCAAACTTCGTTTGCGGGGGGTATAAATATCTTGAATGGTTTCTTTGAAACAGAGCTTAAATAACTCTAAAATGAAAAAGGAAATTAAGAGTCAAAGAAAAGGTCAAGGTAACAAAAATATTGATGCTGTTGAAAAGGTATCCCCAATATTTCTATGCATTTTGTTTGCTTATGCTGTTGAGTTTCGTCATATGATATAAGTCACGAAGCATATTGTGTTTTTGCATCGCTCTATTATTACATCCCAATGAAAACCTTTCACTCTCATAAATGCTTGTTTAACTGCTTCAAGCATCAGTGCATGGTCCATTCAAAATGTGTTTTACAAAATAATTGCATTACAATGTGGTTTTTACCTCCACAGTGGTGCTGTGATAGTATTTATATTATTGTGGATCTTACCTCTAAGGTGGTGCTGGGGTAGTATTTAATGTATATTATATTCTTGTGGTTCTTACCTCCACGGTGGTGCTATGATTGTTGGTATACCCCGTGACGTGGGTCCCATTGTTACTGACAGCCACCAGGTACCACTGCCCCGCCCTGATAGGGACAAAGCTGTCCACTCCCTTGGTACACGTCCAGTTCTTCCCTTTATAGTACATCCAGAAGTTCTCAAAGTGGTAAATTCCAAAATCCTTACAGGAAGCTACCCCTCCAATGATAGTCTGTAAGAGACAAAAAAATAATGATACACCAATGACAGTTTGTCAAAGCTGATTACTGTGAAATCACTAATTTTCAAGAGGGTTTAATTTTTGTGATTTTCAAGGTATCAAGAAACTCATGAATTTTTGTCCACCATGTAATGCAATTTTTTACATATATTACTTCTAAACAATTCTTCCATCACAAAATCAAATCACCATGAACCAAAATATTTTCGATCCTCAAGCCACGAAAATATGTAATTTTACAGTATAATGTGTTACATTATGTCTACTGACAGTTTAATCTCCACTGACAGTCTGACATCTCTGCTTTTTTAAACAGACAAAAGTGGTTGGATAAGATTACACAAAAGTTCAAACTTCATTTCAAAAGCCTTGTGTTCCTTTTAATTTTCAGTGATTATGATTTGAAGACAATGAGACATAAATAACTGACCCGTCTTGTCCCATCAGCTACAGAAGGTCTGACCCAGGCTGCTATCGTGTACCGGGGTCCCGGGGACCAGGGTCCGAGGTCGATGTAACCATCCCGAGAACCGTCAAACACAGCACCACATGCGAATGGGGGATCTGACTGAGAAAGAAACGTCTTTAGTATAAAACCTACGATGAAGATATGGTTTAATTTATAGATGACACCTAACATGGTCTAACTGTGCCATTTAAATCAATGAATTCAAATAAAATTTAAATTATATTTAAATACTGTAAACCAAAATTTATTCATTTGCAAGAAATTTTCGACAGATTCGAGAAAGCCACAGGATTGTTAATATTTCTCATCTTGATCTGTGTCTATTAACAACAGATCCCAAACTGCTTGATTGAGAACATAAATTGTCGCAAACTACTTTACTCCCCTTTAATCGGGAAATAAGTTTGTCCTGAATAAAAGTTGGTTTATAGTATCATTATATTGTTTTTAATATAAAAAATATGTTTTTTCACATGTATAGATATTCCACAAAGATTTATACGTCTATCAACAGCAGAAAACTCACTGTATTGTCTTCCACACACTTGGAGTAGGACAGACCGTTCACACTGAAGGGAAATATGCAGTGGTCTCCCCTCTGGTCACCACCATAAACACGAATCGTGTTCTCCGGAACCGCAGAACAGAACCCTGTAACAGAAATCAGACTACTGTCAGATATAATACTGCCACAATAGAAAGAGTACATGTACATATGTTAATGTAAAATAAGCAAAAATTAATCTTATGTAAGTCAATTATCACTTAAATACTTAAATTGATAATTTAATTTCAAAGTGTAAAGAAAAAATCCTTTTTAGTTTTTAGTTCCTCAAGAATAATTTCTCAATATAAATCCACACAGTGGTGTTAAATTTATGTGGAATTACTAATATTCACCAAGCCCACAGTAAAGCATTCCCTTTAAATGACTTATTGAGCCAAGTAATGGAGTGTTCCTCTACAATATTAATTACCCACTGAGGCGAAATGGAGGTACATTCCTCTAGAATAATTTATCCACTTAGCCAGGTGGTGCCCAGGTGGGCTCTATTCCTTTGGAATAACCTACCACCTTGTCCATAAGGGGAACATTCCTCTAGAACTACAAGCCTATTATACAGGACATTCCTTTGGAATAATAGACCTATTGAGCCATATGATATTTTTTTGGATTATCCTTTGGATTATCTTACCTGCTGAGCCACCTTTGGATTATCTTACCTGCTGAGCCACCTTTGGATTATCTTACCTGCTGAGCCACAAGCCGGTGTGTTCCTCTCATTTTCGTAGAAGCCACAGTAATCAAACACTTCACATTTTTCCCCCGAGTAACCGTCAGTACACACACACTCTCCCGTTATTCTGTGACAGTGACCACCATTTTTACATCCGCAGTCGTACTCTGAAATTGATTTTATATCAATCAGTAATGAGCTGAGTTAAGATGAGGAGCTATTGTATGGAATTTTTCAAATATAATACACTAGTTGTTCTGAATAATACCTACTTTTACACCTGACCTGTAGGGTACACTGTACTGTATTTCACCTATTTTTACACCTGACCTGTAGGGTACACTGTACTGTATTATACCTACTTTTACACCTGACCTGTAGGGTACACTGTACTGTATTATACCTACTTTTACACCTGACCTGTAGGGTACACTGTACTGTATTATACCTACTTTTACACCTGACCTGTAGGGTACACTGTTCTGTATTATACCTACTTTTACACCTGACCTGTAGGGTACTGTTCTGTATTATACCTACTTTTACACCTGACCTGTAGGGTACTGTACTGTATTATATCTACTTTTACACCTGACCTGTAGGGTACACTGTACTGTATTACACCTCTTTTTACACCTGACCTGTAGGGTTCACTGTTCTGTATTATATCTACTTTTACACCTGACCTGTAGGGTACACTGTTCTGTATTATACCTACTTTAACACCTGACCTGTAGGGTTCACTGTTCTATATTATACATACTTTTACATCTGACCTGTATTATACCTACTTTTACATCTGACCTGTAGGGTTCACTGTTCAGTATTATACATACTTTTACACCTGACCTGTAGGGTACACTGTTCTGTATTATACCTACTTTTACACCTGACCTGTAGGGTACTGTTCTGTATTATACCTACTTTAACACCTGACCTGTAGGGTTCACTGTTCTATATTATACATACTTTTACACCTGACCTGTAGGGTACTGTTCTGTATTATATCTACTTTTACACCTGACCTGTAGAGTTCAATGTTCTGTATTATACCTACTTTTACACCTGACCTGTACGGTACACTGTTCTGTATTATACATACTTTTACACCTGACCTGTAGGGTACACTGTACTGTATTACACCTATTTTTACACCTGACCTGTAGGGTACACTGTACTGTATTACACCTATTTTTACACCTGACCTGTAGGGTTCACTGTTCTGTATTATACATACTTTTACACCTGACCTGTAGGGTACACTAGTTGTACTGTATTATACCTACTTTTACACCTGGCCTGTTGGGTACACTGTATTATACCTACTTTTACACCTGGCCTGTAGAGTACACTGTTCTGTATTACACCTACTTTTACAAAATGTTCATTATACCTACTTTTACACCTGACCTGTAGGGAACTGTTCTGTATTATACATACTTTTATACCTGGCCTGTAGGGTACACTGTTCTGTATTATACCTACTTTTACACCTGACCTGTAGAGTTCTCTGTTCTGTATTATACCTACTTTTACACCTGACCTGTAGAGTTCTCTGTTCTGTATTATACCTACTTCTACACCTGACCTGTAGGGTACACTGTTCTGTATTATACATACTTTTATACCTGGCCTGTAGGGTACACTGTTCTGTATTATACCTACTTTTACACTTGACCTGTAGGGTACTGTTCTGTATTATACCTACTTTTACACCTGACCTGTAGGGTACACTGTTCTGTATTATACCTACTTTTACACCTGACCTGTAGGGTTCACTGTTCAGTATTATACATACTTTTACACCTGACCTGTAGGGTACAGTTCTGTATTATACCTACTTTTACACCTGGCATGTAAGGTACACTGTTCTGTATTATACCTACTTTTACACCTGGCCTGTAAGGTACACTGTTCTGTATTATATCTACTTTTACACCTGACCTGTAGGGTTCACTGTTCTATATTATACATACTTTTACACCTGACCTGTAGGGTACAGTTCTGTATTATACCTACTTTTACACCTGACCTGTAGGGTACACTGTTCTGTATTATACATACTTTTACACCTGGCCTGTAGGGTACATAGTTCTGTATTATACCTACTTTTACACCTGACCTGTAGGGTTCACTGTTCTATATTATACATACATTTACACCTGACCTGTAGGGTTCACTGTTCTATATTATATATTTTACATCTGACCTGTCAGGGTACACTGTTCTGTAAATTGGTAGGGTTCAATATTATACATACTTTTTGGACCTGTAGGGTACACTGTTCTGTATTATACCTACTTTTACACCTGACCTGTAGGGTTCACTGTTCAGTATTATACATACTTTTACACCTGACCTGTAGGGTACACTGTTCTGTATTATACCTACTTTTACACCTGACCTGTAGGGTTCACTGTTCTATATTATACCTACTTTTACACCTGACCTGTAGGGTTCACTGTTCAGTATTATACATACTTTTACACCTAAAACTGTTCTGTATTAACCTACTTTAACACCTGACCTGTAGGGTTCACTGTTCTATATTATACATACTTTTACACCTGACCTGTAGGGTACTGTTCTGTATTATATCTACTTTTACACCTGACCTGTAGAGTTCAATGTTCACACTACTTTTACACCTGACCTGTAACACTGTTCTGTATTATATTTTTACACCTGGCATGTAAGGTACACTGTTCTGTATTATACCTACTTTTACACCTGGCCTGTAAGGTACACTGTTCTGTATTATACCTACTTTTACACCTGGCCTGTAAGGTACACTGTTCTGTATTATACATACTTTTACACCTGGCCTGTAGGGTATACTGTTATGATTTATACCTACTTTTACACCTGGCCTGTAGAGTACACTGTTGACAGGGGTGAAGGAGAGCACACTGCCCTGACAAATATCTAGCCCTGTCTGCCTCACCATTGGAAATTTTCTGCCCTGACCTGTATTGGGAAGTTAAGAGGACACCATTTAGTTTCACATTTTAGGAAGATGTACACTTTAATTTATGTTGTCAAGCAAAACATAAAGTTGTCATGTTAATTTTTTTTTTAAATAATCATTCAACTATAAACAGTGTTATTTTGTTAATAAAACAAATTGAACCCATTTGAACTAAAAATGCTGATGTCAAAGGTCAAGGTAAAGGTCAACCAAACATAAAATTCAAACTAAAAGGTTTTCAGCACGTTTTTTTTTTTCTACATATGTACAGATCACTCAATAGATAATAAAATCTTTGAAACAGACTGTTTTAAGGAGATTCAGTGATCTTCACTCCATAGATTGGTCATTTAGCAAGCTGACCAGAAGTAAGTTGAATGTATCTTACTTATCCCAGTAGGAACACCCCACTAGATCCGCTCCCACTGGACAGGAAATAGACTGTTGTCCCTGGTTACCGTCCACATTGAACAAAATCACATGGGCTGAACTACTGGGTCTGCAGGTCACCTTAGGCTGAAAGAGAAACTTGAATTTTATATCCTTTGTCCATTAAACCCTACCTGGTAAAAAAACATGTACACTACTGTACTTTAAAAATGTGTCAGGAAATGTAGGGTCTAACATGAATTTCACCGTTATATCACTAAATCCTGCTGTCAGTGACCACTGTGTAAATTGGGCCTAAGATAATATTTTTGGACTTGTGGGGTTTGCAAAACATTTTTAGTAGGAAAATAACTATACACTAATACAGTACTACAAAGCAAGTCTTATAAACTAATCTCTGCTGTATACCTATTGCACCATGAAATTAGGCTGTAAAAACATAACTTCAGTACAATAAAACAGCCAAGAGAAATCTGGCTTTGGGACCATAAAACTTAGACAATCCCACTTATGATCACTGTCACACTTCAACAACAGGAATATATTAATGGAAAAGTGAGACTGAGATCAAAAATGAGCTTGTCTATGGCCCCTATGCCAGGTCTTACTGAGCCTTGCTGTGTTTGACAGACATCTCCATTAAAGCGGGCCCCGGCACAATTGTCATCTCTACACACACACTTCTCTGCCTGGTACCCAGCTGGACAACCAACAGCGGCGAACACGACTGTCTCTGTAAAAAATATCACAGCATTAACACTGAGAACCAGTAAACCGGTGGACTTATTCTTAATCATCCAAGAAAATACTTAAAATATATTATAGAGTACCAGTAAAATATATATTCTGAAACACATTTTTATTCTTACCATTTTGAAGTTCACAATTGTATCCACTGTAGCCTTCATAACACTGACATCTGTAGCCCCGCCCACCGACAGCAACACACACCCCCTCATTCTTACAGGGACTGGATCTACATCATACAAAACAATGTTTTATTATGACACTGACATCTGTAGCCCCGCCCACCGACAGCAACACACGCCCCCTCATTCTTACAGGGACTGGATCTACATCACAGAAACAATGGTTTATTACAACACTGACATCTGTAGCCCCGCCCACCGACAGCAACACACGCCCCCTCATTCTTACAGGGACTGGATCTAAATCATACAAAATAATGGTTTATTACAACACTGACATCTGTAGCCCCGCCCACCGACAGCAACACACGCCCCCTCATTCTTACAGGGACTGGATCTACATCACAGAAAACAATGAAATATTACAACACTGACATCTGTAGCCCCGCCCACCGACAGCAACACACACCCCCTCATTCTTACAGGGACTGGATCTACATCACAGAAAACAATGGTTTATTACAACACTTACATCTGTAGCCCCGCCCACCAACAGCAACACACGCCCCCTCATTCTTACAGGGACTGGATCTAAATCATACAAAATAATGGTTTATTACAACACTGACATCTGTAGCCCCGCCCACCAACAGCAACACACACCCCCTCATTCTTACAGGGACTGGGTCTAAATCATACAAAATAATGGTTTATTACAACACTGACATCTGTAGCCCCGCCCACCAACAGCAACACACACACCCTCATTCTTACAAGGACTAGATCTACATCATACAAAATAATGGTTTATTACAACACTGACATCTGTAGCCCCGCCCACCGACAGCAACACACACCCCCTCATTCTTACAGGGAATGGATCTACATCACAGAAAACAGTGAAATATTACACACAAACATCTGTATCCCCGCCCACCAACAGCAACACACACCCCCTCATTCTTACAGGGACTGGACCTACATCATACAAAATAATGGTTTATTACAACACTGACATCTGTAGCCCCGCCCACCGACAGCAACACACGCCCCCTCATTCTTACAGGGACTGGATCTACATCATACAAAATAATGGTTTATTACAACACTGACATCTGTATCCCCGCCCACCGACAGCAACACACGCCCCCTCATTCTTACAGGGACTGGATCTACATCATACAAAATAATGGTTTATTACAACACTGACATCTGTAGCCCCGCCCACCGACAGCAACACACACCCCCTCATTCTTACAGGGACTGGATCTACATCACAGAAAACAATGAAATATTACAACACTGACATCTGTAGCCCCGCCCACCGACAGCAACACACGCCCCCTCATTCTTACAGGGACTGGACCTACATCATATAAAATATCACAACCTTACATATTATATAATCTTACATAATCCAATACATTACGCCTGAGATACTTTATGGATGAGATAAATTATCTGATACATTACGGCTGTAGGCAAGGCTGTGTGCGAATCAGTGACAGTTGTAGCTTAGGAACACTCGGATCAGACTTCAGGGCAGGAAAACAACTCCCTGGATATCCCCCACATCTTCCCTCAATAGCCTGGGGAACCCCTGAAAAAATCAACATCTAATTATAAACTCATCTTCCCTTAATAGCGTAGGGAACTCCTGAAAAAATCAACATCTAATTATAAACTCAATGTCTTCCTTCAATAGCCTGGGGAACTCCTGAAAAAATCAACATCTAATTATAATTATAAATCTTGTATCTTATAAACTCATCTTCCCTCAATAGCCTGGGGGAACTCCTGAAAAAATCAATATCCAATTATACAGTCAAACCTGTATTAAGAGACCTTCCAACGGAGAAAGGAAAAAAGGTCACATATGACAGGTGGTCTCTTAATACAGTTTGCTTATTTTCAGCAGTGTTCAAATATACGATGCTAAAAATATCACATGTGTATGTTGAATGTATTTCATAACACCTTATGTTTATTTCCACTCTTTTTAAATAGGTATAACTCTTAACTCTAAAACGCTTTTAGAATTGTCCTGTTTAGGAAATAAAAATTTCTTGATCCGCACGAGTCGTTTGAATATTGGGAGAAATTGTGAATATCTGAAAATATTAATATTTTTTCATTCAGTATAAAAATGCTGCAGTTTTTTTCCCCCTAATATTTTTTTTTACATGATAGCCTATACATATAACTTCGTATGTTTTGCATATTACTAAGAATAAAAACTGTATCATGATTTTTGTTATGCACTTTGTATCAAATTAAATTATATTTATGACTGAAATATTTATTTAACCTAATTAATTTTTTTTTTTCATTACTTAACTACCGTGTCTAATTGCCTGTTTGTGACCAGGTATTTAAATCACTTCAATTATCACTTGGTGTGGGTGCTAGATAGCGTGTGTTTACATACCCATTGTTGACACAATGCACTTAAATAAACATCTATGATTTAGTTACTTGTTAATTAAAGTTAAACAGGCAGGTTTTATAGCTAAATATCCATTTATCCTTATAGCATGAAATGACATCGGGATCGACCTCGAAGGTCTATTTCTGGACAGAAAAACGTGATGTTTATGTTTAAGATTGTAATGTTTATTCAATAAATATCAAAGCGTAAGTAAAAATATTCATTTTGAAATGCTGTTTTATTTGTAAAACTTGCATTAAATAATTATTAAATGAAATAAAAGCGTGTCTGTAGTTGTTTGAACCAAAAACGAAACATGTTCGACCGAAATCGAAAGTAGGAATCGGAAAATTATGTAGTTTAAATTCAGGTAAATTTGCTTATTATTACTAAAATTGGTTAGGAAAATCATGGTCGTTGATCGCGTTAGACAGGTGGTAGTTTAATACAGGTAGAATATATAGGGAAAAGCATTGGGGGGAATTTTTACGGTCACATGTGACAGTGAGTCGCTTAATACAGTGGGTCGCTATGGCAGTTTTGACTGTAATTATAAACCTTGTATCTTATAAACTCATCTTCCCTCAATAGCCTGGGGAACTCCTGAAAAAATCAATATCTAATTTTAATTATAAATCTTGTATCTTATAAAGTCATCTTCCCTCAATAGCCTGGGGAACTCCTGAAAAAATCAATATCTAATTATAATTATAAATCTTGTATCTTATAAACTCATCTTCCCTCGATAGCCTTGGGAACTCCTGAAAAAAAGAAATTGTCTTAATATTATCAAGCAAAAGAAGACAAGAGGCCAATGGGCCACATCGCTTTCTTATCAGATTCCCCCTCTTGCTATACTTATCATGCCCCACTACCCCCTTCCGTTTTATAATTTTAAAAATTTAATATCTACACTACCCAAGGATGCTTCCATATAACTTTCAGCTTTCCTGGCCCAGTGGTTCTTGAGAAGAAGATTTTTAAAGATTTGTTCTATATATTCCTATGTAAAACTTGGATTCCCTATTGTGGCCCCGCCCTTCCCCCGGGGGTCATGATTTTTACAATTTAATATTTACACCACCCAAGGAAGCTTCCACATAAGTTTCAGCTTTCCTGGCCCAGTGGTTCTTGAGAAGAAGATTTTTAAAGATTTGTTCTATATTTTTCTATGTAAAACTTGGATTCCCTATTGTGGCCCCACCCTTCCCCCGGGGGTCATGATTTTAATTCAATTTATTTTCTACACTATCCCAGGAAGCTTCCACATAAGTTTCCTGGCCCAGTAGTTCTTGAGAAGAAGATTTTTAAAGATTTGTTCTATATATTTCTATGTAAAAATTGCATTCCCTATTGTAGCCATGCCCTACCCCAGGGGGTCATGATATTAACAATTTAATATCTACACTACCCAAGGATGCTTCCAAATAAGTTTCATCTTTCCTGGCCCAGTGGTTCTTGAGAAGAAGATTTTTAAAGATTTGTTCTATATATTTCTATGTAAAACTTGGATTCCCTATTGTGGCCCCGCCCTTCCCCGGGGGTCATGATTTTAATTCAATTTATTTTCTACACTATCCCAGGAAGCTTCCACAAAAGTTTCAGCTTTCCTGGCCCAGTGGTTCTTGAGAAGAAGATTTTTAAAGATTTGTTCTATATATTTCTATGTAAAACTTGGATTCCCTATTGTGGCCCCGCCCTACCCCGGGGGTCATGATTTTACCAATTTAATATTAACACTACCCAAGGATGCTTCCAAATAAGTTTCAGCTTTCCTGGCCCAGTGGTTCTTGAGAAGAAGATTTTTAAAGATTTGTTCTATATATTTCTATGTAAAACTTGGATTCCCTATTGTGGCCCCGCCCTACCCCGGGGGTCATGATTTTAACAATTTAATATTAACACTAGCCAAGGATGCTTCCAAATAAGTTTCAGCTTTCCTGGCCCAGTGGTTCTTGAGAAGAAGATTTTTAAAGATTTGTTCTATATATTTCTATGTAAAACTTGGATTCCCTATTGTGGCCCAGCCCTACCACCCAAAGTCATGATTTTTACAATTTAATATCTACACTATCCAAGGATGCTTCCACATAAGTTTCAGCTTTCCTGACTCAGTCGTTCTTGAGAAGAAGATTTTTAAAGATTTGTTCTATATATTTCTATGTAAAACTTGGATTCTCTCATGTGGCCCCGCCCCTCCCCCGGGGGTCATGATTTTAACAATTTAATATCTACACTACCCAAGGATGCTTCCACATAAGTTTCAGCTTTCCTGGCCCAGTGGTTCTTGAGAAGAAGATTTTATAGTGACCCCACCCTATTTTTGTCTTTTCTTGATTATCTCCCCTTGTAAAGGGACTTGGCCTTTCATTTTAACAATTTAAACTCCCCTTCAACCAAGGATGCTTTGTACCAAGTTTGGTTAAAATTAGCCCATTGGTTCTTGAGAAGAAGTAGAAAATGTAAAAAGTTTACAGACGGACAGACAGCTCGACAGACAGACGGACGGACGGACGACGGACAAAATGTGATCAGAAAAGCTCACTTGAGCCTTCGACTCAGGTGAGCTAAAAACATGTCAGAAAGATATATTTTTAATTTATAAGTAACTGTTAGCATTTTGCTTGCTTCATACAATTTTAATGCCTAATCAAAACCTACGCAGACTCTGAAATCCTATATTATATCTTTCTGTATCCCACACAATATATATCTACCTGTATCATATACGGATACTCTTCCATTCCCTCCACACTTCTCGGAGACTCGGCCTGCACAAGGTAAGTTACACTCAGCCTCAGACCTGGCCCTGGGATATCTATCATGGCTGTCACCACAGTAGCAGTAGCTAGAGTTCTGTAAACCAATAGGATTAAAGCAACTTTAATTGACTTATCAACATTTTTTCAAATAATATTTGGTTTTAAAATTATCATATGGTAAAAATAACTAGAATATGCATTTTAAATATGCAAGGAAATGAAGAAGAAAAATCAACACATAAAAAAACTAAAGTAAAAGCTTAGGGATGACTCTACCTTCATTCCAGCAAATGGAAACCCTCTACTGTTACAAAACTGAATGCAGTACTCTACGGTGACATAATCTCCACTGAAGTGTGAACTCGGTAGAAGTCGCTCATCCGGGTCCAAAAAGCAACCAATGTAAGCTGAAACAGTCATTAACAAATGTAAGCTGAAACATTAACAACCAATGTAAGCTGAAACAGTTAACAGCCCAAGTAAGAAGAAATAATTAACAACCAATGTAAGCTGAAATAGTTAACAACCAATGTATTAAGCTGAATAAGTCAACAACCAATGTAAACTGAAACAGTTAACAATCAATGTAAGCTGAAACAGTAAACAACACATGTACGTTAAAATAGTTAACAACCAATGTAAGCTGAAATAGTTAACAACCAATGTCAGCTGAAATAGTCAATAACCAATGTCAGCTGAAATAGTTAACAACCAATGTAAGATGAAATAGTTAACAACCAATGTAAGCTGAAACAGTTAACAACCCATGTAAGCTCAAACAGTTAACAATCAATGGAAGCTAAAACAGTTAACAACCAATGTGCGCTGAAACAGTTAACAACCAATGTAAGTAGAAAAAGTTAACAATCACTGTAAGCTGAAACAATTAACAACCAATGTAAGCTCAAACAGTTAACAACCAATGTAAGCTCAAACAGTCAATAACCAATGTCAGCTGAAACAGTTAGCAACCAATGTCATCTGAAACAGTTAACAACCCATGTAAGCTCAAACAGTTAACAACCAATGTCAGCTGAAGCAGTCAATAACCAATGTCAGCTGGAACAGTTAGCAACCAATGTCAGCTGAAACAGTTAACAACCCATGTAAGCTCAAACAGTTAACAACCAATGTAAGTAGAAAAAGTTAACAATCACTGTAAGCTGAAACAATTAACAAGCAATGTAAGCTCAAACAGTTAACAACCAATGTAAGCTCAAACAGTTAACAACCAATGTCAGCTGAAACAGTCAATAACCAATGTAAGCTGAAACAGTTAGCAACCAATGTCAGCCGAAACAGTTAACAACCCATGTAAGCTCAAACAGTTAAGAACCAATGTCAGCTGAAACAGTTACATGTAACAACCAATGTAAGCTGAAATATTAGCGACTAATGTAAGCTGAAATATAAGCGACTAATGTAAGCTGAAACAGTTAACAACAAATGTAAGCTGAAATAGTTAACAACCCATGTAAGCTGAAACACAGTGCTCCAAGTTGCGACTAAAACGGTCACATTTGCGACCCAAAAATTGGTTTTGCGACTAGAAATTAAAACTAAGTCGCATTTTCGCGACTGAGAAAATTTGGGCTGGCAACGTCCATCTTTTTATGATCGGGATCGAGATTTACGTTTTCAAGATTCTCTATCAAGACAACGTTTGAAGATAAATACTTTAACACACTTTACAAAGCGTCGTATGGACTTAGATCACGTAATGTTATGACAGCATGCTGTAATAGTTAAGTTAGATAGAACCAGAAACGTATATACATAACGTTTCTGAGAGAATGGCATCTAAACGTCGTAAACTTTCTAGAGTTTCTGTGACTTTGTTATTATAGCATTTGGTCAATGGCTTGCATATCACAATTAAGTGTTTTGGCGGCATTGATAATGACTGCATGAGCAAAGGTTAAGATACGTAGTAGTAAGCAAACAGGTAAACATGATAAACAATTATTGGCAAAGTCCTGTCTTAACAACTGTCAAAGTTTTATTTTATTTTGATTAAACTCTAATTCTAGGATCAGATTATTTGTGTTCTTCTGTGTAAATGTACTGTACAAAGGGTGGATATATCTAGTCACAGTAATTATTAATCTTTGATTTGATAAAAACATAACATATGTGGAAGTTAGTTCATTGTTTTAATAGTGTTATTTACATGTTTTAATCATGGCGAGTGAAAAATTTGTTTATGGCGACCAGAAATTCTGAAATGGCGACCAAAAAAAATTTTAGGTCGCCATTTAGCGACCTAAAAGTAAGTGCGACTTGGAGCACTGAAACAGTTAACAATCAATGTATGCTGAAACAGTTAACAACTGTAGTAAGCTGAAACAGTCAATAACAAATGAAAGCTGAAACAGTTAACAACCAATGTAAGCTGAAACAGTTAACAACCAATGTAAGTAGAAAGGCAAGTGTGTTTATTTGTTATAAACATTGATTAGTGTTTTTTATTTAATTTTAGACGTTTTCCTTCATAATGTTCATATTTCTCATTATATATACATCTATATTTATTTTTTATGTATAGTGTTGAATAGAACAACCTGAACATTATACTAATTTATTGAGCATAAAGATAAGATGACTTGGCTGAAAAATAAGGTATGTAAAAAGAGTTTTAAGGATTATTTATAACACTATAATTAAATTTTCTTTATTTCTCCACTATTTGTATTATACATGTATGAATTTCATAGTTCAAACGATAATACAAGTCTTTAAAATTTCTTTTACAAGTGTTTTTCCTTTAGAAGCAGTGTTCCCTTACACGTGTTGGTGATGAATGCCGATCCATTCTGTGCGGTACTGGACACAAAAGTCCCGACCCATGTCCACTGGACATCCCCGGAGACGACAAATGGGGAACCAGTCAAGTCGATCTTAAAGGTCCCCATTGGTGTACACTGAGGTGAATAAGCAAACTTGTCTCCAGCTGTCCCATAACTACAATACAAGAGGCACATGGGCCACATCGCTCACCTGAGCACTAAGGGTAGGAAAAAGTAGAAAATAGCTTTTTATTTTAGTTTAAATCAAAAAGTAGTCCCATGACCAATCATGTAATTGCTATTTTTTAGAAAATGATTTTTAAAGAATTTTCCTATATATATATCTTTAAAAACTTTGGTCGGCCATTTTGGCCCCGCCCTACCCCCGGGGGTCATGATTTGAACAAAATTGAATCTACACTATTTGAGCATGCTTCCATATAAATATGATGCATTATGGCTTTGTCATTCTTGAGAAGAAGATGTTTAAAGAATTTTCCTATATCTTTATATGTAAAACTTTGGTCGGCCATTTTGGCCACGCCCTACCCCCGGGGGTCATGATCTGAACAGACTTGAATCTACACTACCTGAGCATGCTTCCATATATTCAATATGATGATTTATGGCTTTGTCATTCTTGGGAGGAAGATTTTTAAAGAATTTTCCTATATATTTTATGTAAAACTTTGGTCGGCCATTTTGGCACTGACCTACCTCAGGGGGTCATGATTTGAACAAATTTGAATCTACACTACCTGAGCATGCTCCCATATTAATATGATGAATTATGGTTTTGTCATTCTTGAGAAGAAGATTTTTAAAGAATTTTCCTATATATTTCTATGTAAAACTTTGGTCGGCCATTTTGGCCCCGCCCTACCCCCAGGGGTCATGATTTGAACAAACTTGAATCTTCACTACCTGAGGATGTTTCCCCATAAGTTTCATCTTTCCTGGCACAGTGGTTCTTGAGAAGAAGATTTTTAAAATATGCCACAAAATTTTCATTAATTCCCAATTATCTCCCCTTGAATGAGGGCGTAGCCCTTCATTTGAACAAACTTGAATCCTCTTCACCCAAGGATACTTTGTGGCAAGTTTGGTTGAAATTGGCCCAGCGGTTCTTGAGAAGAAGTCAAAAATGTGAAAAGTTTACAGACAAACAGACAGACAGACAGACAGACAAACGCCGAACAAAATGTTATCAGAAAAGCTCACTTGAGCCTTCGGCTAAGGTGAACTAATAAAACACAGCTATTCAAAGAAATGTTCCTAGTACTGTAAATCACTTGTTATTTTGTAAGAATTTTATTTTTCATGTAATTATGCAAGTCTGTCTGCACTCGAAAAATTTTATTCTTGTGTATATTTGTATTATTAAGGTTTATATACAACAGAAACCAAAGTTTGCTTAAATTTTGTCTCGCTAATAAATTCCAAATAGCTAACTCCTGAAAATACGGTGTCACCAAAATATAGTGTTCAACAGTATATTCATCAGAGGGTGGCTTCTCTTTTAAAAAGTCTTTCGGCAATTTAAAAAGATCTATGATAAACAGTTAATAAATTATAATGTACAGGTACTTCTTATCATACACATATTAATCTTTTTTCTCATCTTTGTAAGAATAAAAAAGGATATAATATTGGGCCCTGCTTTCAGAATTTGAAGCCTTTGTTGGCAATTTTGATTGGTGCCTTAAGCTTGACTGAGTGAAATCTTACTTGATGATTTTGATTGGTGCCTTGACTGGGTTAAGTCTTACTTGATGATTTTGATTGGTGCCTTGACTGGGTTAAGACTTACTTGATGATTTTGATAGGTGCCTTGACTTGGTTAAGTCTTACTTGATGATTTTGATTGGTGCCTTGACTGGGTTAAGTCTTAGTGCTTAGACTGGGTCAAGTCTTACTTGATGATTTTGATTGGTGCCTTGACTTGGTTAAGCCTTACTTGATGATTTTGATTGGTGCCTTGACTGGGTTAAGTCTTACTTGATGATTTTGATTGGTGCCTTGACTTGGTTAAGTCTTACTTGATGATTTTGATAGGTGCCTTGACTGGGTAAGTCTTACTTGATGATTTTGATTGGTGCCTTGACTGGGTTAAGTCTTAGTGCTTAGACTGGGTCAAGTCTTACTTGATGATTTTGATTGGTGCCTTGACTTGGTTAAGCCTTACTTGATGATTTTGATTGGTGCCTTGACTGCAGATGAGCTATCTGTGATATCGACCTCCAGGGTGTGTACATTTAACCTAACTCTCCTGTAGGATGTTCGGCCCCGCCCACTGTACAACTGTCGCGGGTGGACATCGGCGCATGCTGACGTTGATCCTAAATACAATGATATAGATAAAGTAAAAATTGTTTGGTAAAACACAAACTTTGAAGTTTGTTGCCTGTAATATTGATATGGAATAGAAGTGAAGTGAGAGGTTGGGATTTAATTTTATTAACATTGTAAACACATTAATTAGGGGGCTTAACTCAGATACTGTGGTTTTATCAATTGTCCTTGAGCACCAATTTTTGAAGATTTTGTTAGTTGAGCAGATCCACAAATTAAGATGTTCATTGAATTAAGAAATTATTAATATATGTTATTCATTTGTATAAGCAATGCTAAATTTATCCATGAAATTATGTATCCTCAAAAACATCTGTTTTACAAAATCCATGAAAATTGATGCCAATGCAAATTAATGAAACCACAGTACCAAAACCTGTTTATAATGCTCCAAATTTTCAAGAAAAAATATTTAATTTGTCTTCAATAAAGGTTTAACTATGAAAATATGTATTCTCCAATGCTTTACACATCAAAGATAGTTTTATATTATCATTTTAACTAATGTCAAAACAAAACCCCAAGTTCTAGAAAAATTTTTCTAAATGTAGATTGTTTTAGAAAACCTGCAACCATTTACAGTCCTCATTTTATTGATATGCAAACAGAAATATATAAAAATTTCTTTAAAACTATAGTAAATAGGCTTAAGATTTTATTGAAAACTAAAGTTTCGGAAATATATTTGCATTAGAAGCTAATAAAAGTAAAGGATGCATGATTAGAAAAAAATGAAAATTTGGATGAATGAGATTCAACACATGGAAACATTGAGAATGTTTAAGAGATGTTATGATTCAGAGATTCACATGAAAATCCTAGAAGTAAATTAACCCATCCCAGGGATTTTTTACTACCTCGTGTAGGGCCAAATATTGGCCCCATTCCCAATTGCAAAACCCCTCCCTTATTCCCAAAAATGATCTGCATATCAGGGTTTGACATTAAGGCACGTCCGACCGACTGAGTCTACTAAAAGATGGGTCCGGTCGGGTAAAATGTCTGTGTACTAGACCGACTGTTCGTGTAAGATAAATAAATAAACTTATTATATTTTTTGTAAACTAAGATCTTTATTGTCAATGAAAAATAAAATTAAAACGTTTCTAGTCACATACATAGAAAGAAAACTACATATGTAACAGACAGCATGACCGAAACGCTATTATTAACAACAGTCATTGTAGGCATTCGTAACTACGTGGGCATTTTCCTTGAGAGAAACAATAAGCTTTTTATCGTTCGTGGAAATGGCTGAGTGGTTTAATGATTGTCAAAAGATTCATGTTTACAGCATCGGTAACCCTTGAAAATGGCAATTATAAAATCATAATAATAACAGTATTCTTACTAAACGTAAATTCTTTAAATATATTGTAATGGTATCAATAAGATAAGATAAGATAAGATAATTTTATTTCCAATTTTGGGCCCAGAAGGCATAAAGGTTTCTTACAATAACAAGATAGAAAGTTCTAAAAGAAAGGTTATAGTAAACATATACAAACATAAACACACATACACACACATGTAAATATCTGATATAATATTACAAGTAACTGGACATGTAGATGCAGCAGTTGGGGTTATCAAATTGTTAATTTCAATATTAATATTGTATACAAATTGAATCAGTTAGAACTTAAACGACAAGCCCCATATAACATTATATGACCTACATGTAGGTTTGATGTTGACATGTGTGCGGGAAAATGTCGTTATTTAAATATGGATTACATTGGTAAAGATAAACCAATACAATTACATAATTATATTATAAAAGTTAATTCACAATTTTTCAATAGTTTGTACTTAAAATATTTTTATCGCAAGTTTGGTCAGGGCTAGTGGTTGAAGGGTCAGGGCTAGTAAATATTGGCCAGAGTAGCCCGGCTGGTCTAGTATTCCAAAAGCTTAATGTCAAACCCTGCATATGTTCAATTTTGGAATGCAGAAGAACTTTAGAAGTGAACTTGATCATACAAACATGGTCAGGTTTGGAAATTGTGTAAAACTTTATTATAATGATTCATATTTCTAAAATACCCATGGATGTAAAACATCAATTTTATTCATTTTGCAGTCTAGACGAACTCCAAAAACGGCGTTAACGGAAGTGAGAATTTCAGTCCAGAAAAGACTCCAAAAAACGAGTCCACGCATGCGCAGTTATATCAAAAAACGGTGAAAAATCGTGAAAAGTGGGCTCTTATAAAAAGTGTTTTTGCAAAAAATTGGATTACCTTACAATAATGTAAGTTCTCAGAAATGATTGATAATAAATGTTTTTAGAGAACGTATTTGTTAGAATTTTGATTTCATGTGCAAATAGTTTTTAATATCAAGTCAAAGTTGACCAACTGATAGGTTCAGCCAGACATCGTACAAGTAGGATACAAAATACAAATTAAACAGTCTTAATCTTATGAAAACATCTCTGTGGTTGATAATTTGTTTATAGTGACTAAGTTATTCATGTTAGAACTACTTTTACTGATTTTAGAAGTTTTTTTGTAAGTAAGGAACGCTGGTGAATTTTCAGTTCGAATTTCCTCTGTCTTTCATGTCTATCGTGTACAAATGAATTTCAGCATGTTTAGATCAGCAATGAGCAACTGCATTGTAAATACATCTTACCAGTAATTAAAAAAGTACTGAATTGATGGTTTTAGTCATAAATAAGAGTGGATCAGGTGACAGTTACATGAGAATCCATTTCCTCCGTTGCTTTTTTGAAGAAAGTTCATGTTTCAAGTTAGATCAAATACAAAGAAAAATTAACGTTTAGGAATTAAATATAATAAAAGGGGAAAATGTGTAAAATTGAACAATATAATATATATGTTGTAACGGTTAAACATTGGCCGAATTTTTACCCATTTGTAATATTATTTCGTCATATAATCCTGTATGACATCTGAATTGAGAACGTTAGTTATCGCCATCGCTATTTACCTAATGTTATTACATATGAGTGTAGATATAATCATGAAAACATTTTTAGAATTATAATCTATCAGTTAAAGAACTTTAAAAAATCATTCTTTTAAAATTACGGTAAAAAAGCCTTCTCAAATTGAACCTGTTAATATCTCTGCTCCGCCGCAAAAATTGTGCGGTTTTTCATTGAAAAAAAAATTATCTAAGTGTCTTAGAAGTAAAATTTAAGCATCTTTATAGTAGGAATGGCATAAAATTTAAATCAAGGGGACAATAAATTAAGTTAGAAAATTAATTCTTACCGACTTTATTGAATCCGGTGTCGTATATCCCAAATCACTATTATGCAAGAAAACTGAGCGATAAATAAGTCAATAACCACTAAATAATTTAATGAGCACAATTATTTATTCAACAAAAAATAAAATCCAGTCACATTTTTCTAAATACAGCCATTATTCGGTCGTATTTGTGGAGAAAGCGAACGGCAATCCATCGTTTGTTTACATCGGAAGCCATTTTGCCGCAATGCATGACGGAGCCAAAGACTTCTTTTTTGGAGTTCACGCCGTTTTTGGAGTTCGTCTAGACTGTTTTGGTGTTTATTTCTTAAAAAAGATCATATATAAAATTTCCCAATTATAGTGATAAAATGTCGCTAAATTGCGAGTTCAACGCTCTTGTAAGAGTAAACTTGTATGGGAAGAAGAAGAAGAATTGGAAAATCCCTGCATCCACATCAATGCAGTTAGCCAAGGACAACATCATTTGTATCGACCATAGAACTTACGAAATGATGACTTTAAAAGAGACGGCTGATATTCTTGTTTCATCAGGGTTATGTTTACCATATCATTATACTTCATTTTTAGTCCTCGTCTTTTGCTGTTGCAGTTGCAGGAGCAAAATATCACAACGCGCCAATATTGACAATTCAATCTCCTTCTACTGAAGAGTTCTCGTTTTAAGTTTTAGCGGGAAATTCGAAGTTACAATTAATGTAAATGAACTTACTCTCATAACGAAAGCACTGATACTAATGGAGGGCGACAGAAATGAAAGATAAGAATGCGAGTGACTTTGGGACGGATTATAGGAAGAAGAGGAAATAAATAAATGACAGAAAGGAGATTTAGGAAAACATAAGGCAGAAAAAGAACCACGAACGATAGTATTGTTCTCCCGCCTACCTCTTTGTCAATTCTCAAAAGTTAACATATTCGAATGATTTTCAAAATTTTTATAGATATTTATATGAATTTTAATAAAACGTTACTTTTTTGGATACCAAAGAGAGATAACTCTATTTGGTAAAACTTGAGTTTTTCACTATAGAAATCAATGGAAAACGGAAAATATTTTTAAAACATCTCCCCCCCCCCCCCCCCCCCCCCCCCCCCCCCCCCCCCCCCCCCCCCCCGTGATACAAAAATTCCTTTTTTCAGGTAATATAGACTGTCATTTTACAAATTTGTGCCAAAGCTTTTTGTGTTTCACGGTGGGGGGGGACATATGTTTATGGACAAAAAACGAAAAAATGCTGATTTTTCACCAATTTTAAAGCTATTTACCACTAAATAATTGTATTTTATTAATTTATATATGTTTAATTTATTTGCGTAAAACATAAGAAAAGAAATGAGATACATTTTATTTAAGACTATTTCAAAATATGGTGATTTTTTGAAAGTTCGATTTCACTAGAAAATATCGTGTACCCCCCTTTTTTCGAGAGCTGAAATTAATGATAATTTACTATCTAGCGCTGGAATTAAACATTTTATTCTCAAAACATCGCTTCTAAGTTTCATTGTTATTTACCGAGAGACTGTTTTATGATTCACTTTCTTCTTTCGTTAGACGACGCGTAATTTGAATTACTTCCCTTTTTGTCGCCAGATTACAATGACAGATTTTGGTGCTAAATGTATTTTTGTTATGACACTTCATTAAGAAACACACTGTATATAAAAAATGACGAATTATTAAAAATATCAACTATTTTAAAAGAAAGAAATTGAGAAGGATTCTGTCTGCAACAAAAATTGCTTTATTTCGCATTTCAATTCATGAGCTAAACCATAGGCGCTCCCCATGTAATTCTGTAAATGACGTATGATAAGTATATATAGGTCTACCCCTCTATAGGATATTTTATATTATAGAGGGGTAGACCTATATATACTTATCATACGTCATTTACAGAATTACATGGGGAGCGCCTATGAGCTAAACATGAAAAAAAAAAAAACGTCCTCGGTTTACAAAGTCGTAGGAAAACCCATACAGGTAATACACTCAGGGGCTCAGGTAACATCCTGTGTATATAGGTAGTATACACAAGCCAGCGTCGTTCCCTCGGGGTTTCTCAGCCGCTGCGATTAAGCTCCACCCCACACCAAATTTACCTGAGGAAAACGGTTGAAAACCTCGGCCTTTAATCAATTACCATAGAACTGTTCTTTGTATTAAACAAAGATTTAGTGGCCAAATTGCAATTAAAATTGAATTTAATGGGTGCAAAATGTAGGCGGGAATCAAGAGTTAGAGTACGTAGTTCTTTGTCATGCTAAGTAAAAATACACTTCCTACAGGTATACAAAAACTTGCACCTCTAAAGACGTATTTACCTGTAGATATTTATGTCTTTATAGATTAACATATGTTGATTATGAGAGGAAGAAATGAATTAGCGGTGTATCGTTTGAAACATAAAAGATACAGAGGTTAAACACTATGACACAAACATTGAAACTTAATTTTTGATTCTATCTTATTCTATTGTTTTTGGAAAGTGCTTCTAGAACAGTATAGTAACGGGAAATTATGCATTTTTTCGATATTATGTACAAAATGTAAAAGAAAAAATGGCAAAATATCCTTGATATAAAAGATGTATGAACACAATAATGCCTCCCTCGCCACCTAGGAAACACCATTAATAATATACAACATTGATTTTTATTGGAAATTAGGTATGACATTGAGTCAAAGTACCGACACAAGCACTTATTACAATTTCATTTTGGAACAGGATTTACAAATAAGAATGTCTCACATATATATACTGCCATTAGAAAATCAAACTAAGTTTGCATTCAACCAGTACCTGTTTTTCAGATTTTAAGAAAAATCCATTATTTCGCTGGCCTTTGAGATTAAAAGATCTCATCAATATAATTTAAGGTCATGGTCAACACATTCTGTGAATTCATTTCAATAAACTGTTCAGTGCAAACTTTTTAATTTTCTTGTGATGAAAACAGTTATGAAAGGCACACAGACATTCACATGTACACAGACAGACAGACAAAGTACACACCAAAACCAGCACAAGTATTCTCCTTAACCAATTGCAAACATATTTTGCAAACAAAAGTAGCAGTCTTGTGTGTGTGTGTTTTTCAACGTTAAAAAGAGGTCCATGCATGCAAAATGTCCTGTCTGGTTCAGATATACAATGTACGTTAGGCACGTATATGTAGTATCAGTTTTGACAGGGGGGGGGGGGGGGGGGGTTAAAGGTACAGTCAGAAAGTTATGTTGTACAAACCTGAAATATCTTTGACAAGGGGGGGGGGGTGTCCAAAATCGAAAATTCTATTTCGTTGTATGCGTGGGTGAAGGGGGGTCCAACTATTCTCACAAATAAATTAATTAATACATTCCCATTGACCGATTTCATTAAATTGTAACAACAGCTATAGGAGGACAACGTCTGCAGTGAACATTTTCAACAGTAAAAGGTTATACTAAGTATAATTTTGGGAAAAGGGGAGAGGCTGTCCCACTCCCTAATAACTCCATGCACCTGCATGCATGTAGTTAAGAGATGGGTTAAAATTTTAATGTTAAAATTTAACTGATTATGGATGCATTTGCCATTTACAACACGTATACGCTTGTGATGTATCGGTCATATACTTAAAGACTATGTGCATATTTTCATGTTTTGGATCAAATTATGCAACCATTAATCCTTGTTGTTTCGGCGCGGTCAACCACAACCTTGTGTTTTTGATTCGACAAATAACAAAATGCAGGTAGACAGACATATTTTAAAAAAAGTTAATTGTGTAGGTGTGTATATAGTTTAATACGTCTACTCCAGTGTCAGCGGTGATGAATCCAGGATTCAGAAATCAAAATTGGAAGGGGGTCAGTGTTCAATATAATAAGGCTTTCAATTTCCCCCCCCCCATCTGCTTCTTAGTATTCCTTAAATACCAACTCAATGAAATTATAATTGTTGATAAATATTAAAGGAGTGAAAAATGAAACGTTACGATAATTCATGTAAACAAACATAGGAACTCGGAGATTAAGATATTTAACATTAATATCATATCTTATGCGGAATTCAAACTCATGCATAAGCTTAAGGTGCATTCATTTCAACTGTTTACAATATATACATCACGATCAGTGTTTCCTCTGTCGTTCGTTATAACAAAGATGCAAAAGTTCAACACTACATCGTATACACTGTAACATACCTTTTGTTTCTATCGAAAAATCTTATTCTAAAGTTCTTTGAAAGTGCTGCTAGAATCATTTGCTTAACGGAAGTTAGGTTTTATATAAAAAAAAATGTTAAGGATTTAAAAAGGTTTATCCCAAAGTGTGGAATAATAATTATTTATGTGATAAAAATATAGGACTCTAGCTGCAGCACTTCTCATTGCCCATAGAAGATTTTACATAACTAATTTTTTTTTTAATATAAAATTATGATCCCCTGAATAATATTGAATTTATCACTTTTTCATCGTTTTCTATTTATAGATTCCACATGATGACGTCGTAATTGAAAGCTACATAATGTTTTATCTATGACTTTTTCCAATTAATCAATGTTACATTTTACATAAAAGTGTAAATTTACAGAATTCTGATCAGTGTGCTTCTTTAATTTCCTTGAAAGACACACCATACAAATACCATGTAATTAATAAATCAGATTTGAGCTCAATTTTAGCTTTAAGTTTAACCATAAAATCGAATATTAAAAGCGTCATTTTCTTACGCTTTGCGTCTTGAAATTGGTAGAAACAAGGACCTTGTCATGAACAATTCATCATTAAGTCAAATGCTGACTGCCGTTCTTCATACTGATTGTTATGCCATAAAATTTGTATTTATATTTTACAGTAAATAAGTTAAATCAGGAATTTCATGTCTTTCCTAAACCATTCAGATTCAGTAAATATGTGTTTAGGAAATACATTTAATTGGTGAATAGAAATGAAAATTCCCGTATGTACTGATGATTTAACCAATTATAAACGTATTTAGTGAACAAAGCTGGATGGCTTCTCATATCCTTTAAAACAATCTGTAAGTATACAAATACCACTATGCACGATTTTTTAAGCAGCACTTAATGATAACTGTTTCCACAAAGCTGAAATTATACGTTAATTTACAATGTGGGGAAAAACAAGTTTAAAACTATACTAGTATATGACGTTTCCGATTTTGAACTTCAATAGTCCACGTTTCTATAGTTATAATGGCTTAAAACTGTGTTTGAGTCTGTATTAAATCGTTCTAAATTTCTAATATATATGCTATACATACCCGTTAACAATTGTCTATACATAGTAACAAAATGTTATCCATACCTGTCCATCTATGTGAGTACAAGTTAATATTAAGTACACGGTTATATATATATTATTATCAGTGATGGGCATAAGTGTCATATTAAATAAAAATTAAATCTTTAAATTATACGATTTACACATTAATGTCACACACACACACACTTGTACACTAATTTACTGCCCAAAAACAATATATCTTTTTGGAGAGAAATAATTCACTTGATGAAAAAAAAATTTATATTTTATTATAAAGAAGCAATTTTAAATATATTTACACTATTAATAATTACATTTGTGTTTCATTGCAAAGGGGTTTCAGTGTAAAAATATTGATGAAAAAGTTTTAGCCAAAAAATGATTTTTCATAAAAAAAATTGGGTGTGTATTTTAGGTGCACGGGATGATGTGGCTGGCCATGGAAAGAAAGAACTAGCTACAAAATATAGCCATACCTAAATACAGTTCACTTAAAATTACAATTAAGTTGAGATTAACGCTTTCTTTAATTTAGAATTACATGTAAAGATCCATGTTACACGTAAGATAGAAAACTGATGAAGAATAAACCCATAACATTTAGTTATAATTAAATTTCGGAGGCTAATGTTCCCACTTTTTGTTGTCTTGATAAAGAAATAAGTTTCTTATCCCGTACTCAAAAATCAAGGCAAAGAAGCCATTTTATGCAATGCACACAAAAATATATAATATCAGAAAATTAAAACGCTTTAAGAATAGATGAAACATGCGATGTTATAAACAGCAATATACATTTATTGACTGAGTTCGAGGGCAACATGCGTTTTGTCGGACCCAAGAACCAAACTGTCTGCCTGAGGCCGTTAGGCCGAAGGCAGACAGTTTTGTTCGAGGGTCCGACAAAACTCATTTTGCCCGAGAACTCTGTCAATAAATGTTTTGTTATACCTTTCATCTAATTTTATTTTTTTTTGACATACATGTCTTTTGTACTGTATTTCCTATCAGGTCTGTCACTGTTTTACACCAAGGAATGAAAATGAGAATAAGCTCCGCCCATTCTGTGACGTAAGAGGTCCAACATCTCTCCGAGCGGTCCAACATCTTACTCACCGGTCCAACATCGATTTTTTTATGCCCGCTCAAAAAAACATTAAAAATGTTAGACTTTTTTTCGTATATATATATAACAAATATGTATATGGCATAACTTTAATATTAAAACCCAAGAGAGAGAGAGAGAGAGAGAGAGAGAGAGAAAGAGAGAGAGAGAGACTTACCGTGACAGTAGATAGGTGTAATCAGTTTATTTTTGATGAGGATCGGGTATTCCCCATCCTGATTGACGGGAGGGTTAGAGCCCCTCTGTACGTCCACACAAGATCTATAGAGGGTAAACCCCGAGATTCCATTCACAAAAACACAAAAAAGACAAGAACATAGAGTCAATATAACTGTCCTGCACCCCATATCAGCAGCGCTCCATACATAATACTGATATCCGCGGGTGTGTTTACTTTTGTGACTTTTGTCCCCTTTTATAAAACGACTTTGTGTGAGAGCATCCTAGTCCTTGTTATGTGCACTGTGATTTCTTTACATTCCTAGAGAGAGTAAAACCATTTTTTTCCCTGAATGCTAGTTTACGGCGCGGAATGCAAATTTCTATACCTGTATTTTTAATACAGAGTCCCTTACCATCAATCAAATGTGTGTTTACACGGTATTGTTTTTACCTACATTGTTATCAAAGAAATGGAAGTAGTCCTATTTTATATAGAGTATATTATAGGTGAGCAATGTACTTAACGTGTTTATCTGTGTACCAACAAAAATGTACGGTCGGACGAATTTACACATCGCCGACGTTTGTCGGTGAATAGTTTGAAGAAAACTTGTCTTGCTAATTAGATCAAGAATTCTGCATAATTAATTAGATATGTAGAAAATAAATAATACTTTTTGTAACAGAAGGACAAGTAGCATAGTTTTATTTCAAAACAGGAGGGAAGCTAGGTGGGCACGGATAACATACCTGGAAAATTTGACAAGCAAGAAAAAAAAAATTACCCAACCCCCTTCGATATACTATGTTTAAAAAGTTTCCAGAGCCCAATGTCTCACACCAAGTTTAATTTGGAGGTCCACATATAGCTCTCTTCTACCAGAATGGGAGAGTATCGTACATTTTGGCCGTGATTTGCGACGATGCCCCGAGCCACGAGGCTCATTAAGGTTCATCGATACTCTGATAAGAGAGATAACTCTTAAGGATATGTGTCTATTATTCCTTTATAAATCTTTCAAGTTGAATTTCTTTTTTTTTTTTTTTTTTTTACAATTCTGCCCCGCAAGTCATGTATTTTTTACTTGCCATATTCATTTCCTTTGGAAACTCGTAAACGATATTTTAGGAGTGAGCACTGAGCAGAGGGTTTATGAACCTTAAGGCTGGTGCTTATATGTCGGGTGTATATGTATAGTGAAAAACAGAGGACAGTCATTGATTCCCCTTGATTATGATGCATTTTCCAAAACATTCTGTACCATCGGCTCATATATTCAAGTCTGAGAGAGAAACAAACAGCAATTATGCATGGGAGATTGCTCCCAAATATTACACTTTACTATAAATAATTACTGTTTTTTTTTTTTTTTTGGAAAGCCAGTTGGTCCCCGGATAAGACTTTGGCCCCCTTTCAAAAATGATACCACGTGCTTGGCACCCATTGCCGCTGGTTGGACTGTAATGCATATAAAGTGCCTTGTCCCAGGACACAATATATCATTGACCATCACAGCGGGGCTCGAACCAGCAACCTTTTAGATAGTTACATACTGGCCTACATGTAACAACTACGACTACTGAGTCAGTTACTCCATCCCGGAAGTTAAACCAACAGAAGTCTAGTCTAGGGTTACCCTTCCCATAAAACCGTTTGGTTCACCCTCCATTATTCCCATGATCAATATTCTTGTTTTTTCCACTGACATATTGTCTTAAAAATGCCCTAAATATTTCTCGTGATTATTTTACATAGACTCCAAGACTTTTTAAGATACAAGATTCTTTGAATAACATTTAATACTTCTGAATCAAATTTTATTGTAATCATAAAAAAATTGATACGTTTCGACACGGGATTTTTTCCATTTAACATCAAATGCGCTTGACGTTTTAAATCGTTCGTTGTTATAAAAAAAAAAAAAGAAATATCCCATATACTCTAATAATTCTAATAATAATATAAGGGATATTCTTATTTATGAAAAGGTTAATAACTCTCTTAGTACGAATCTCAGTTTAACCTTGGACTTTCATTAGGGTGTGACTTTCTGTCACTAGGTCTCTCAAATGGCGAATTGATTGTCTTTGAATAAGAAATTAATAAAATCAACAACTTTAAATTGATGTTGGCAACGAAGAAAAGCCCAAAGCCCCAAATTTTTGTCGTAGCTATCATTGGATCACTTCTACAGTCGTTGACATTCGTCGCAATGTATATTTCAATGAATGAAAGACTGTAAATTCCCGACTCCAGTTTGGCAAGGTCCAGAATACTGTACATCACTAAACTTTAGCGACACCTTATTTTCGCGAGATAGTAATTGACTCTTGATTAGCGAGACAAAATTTTTGCGAATTGTGGTTATTGTTCTATATAATCGTAAAGAATACTATTATATGCGAGAATTAAATTTTCACGAGCACGCTGTCTCTTATAATTATGCGAAAATAAAGTTCTCGCGTATAAAAATTGATTCACAGTACCACACCAAACTGAAAGTCCAAGATTGACTGAGAATAGTACCATTTGGATTATATCTGGATATTTGGGCATAATCCACCAATCTGCATGAAGTTGGAAATCACATCTAACTTGTCATTATTAAGTACACAGTTAACTATAATTTACTATTTTAAAATACCTCCATTATAGCTGGTCTCCACCTTTTTGGAATCAAGCATCATATTGAGTAGATTATTGTCAAGCCATGGCTTTTCCTTCTCAAATGTTTGTGGGGGGATAAGCAAAATGCCCCATGATCGCAAAGACCTTAGAAATTGATTGAAGCCTTGCATTTTACAGTTGCCAACACCTTCAAGCTCACCTCAAAACTAACAGGAAAATTACCTGGAATCATTTACAGTGGACCTTCAGATATCCGGACGGTTTTTCATTGGAACGAAATTTTTAAATATTAGTTTGACTTGTTTAACTAGTGATTCAGATATCCGTATGCTTCACATATCCAGACCAATTGACTGGGAACCAAAGTGTCCGGATAAATGAGGGTCCACTGTACTTTGTAGAACAGACAGGTGACTGTCAAACTCAATCCAGAGACACATGGTTGGTCTTGCCTAAGACAAGACAGAAGGACTGTGGGTTTCCAATTATGTCCATATTCCTAGCTGCTGTCCACTGCAAACTTATACACATTGTTTGTCCCAAAATGATTTTTATGCCATCTAGTTCTTACAAGGTATTCCTTTAAAGATGGTGTCTTCATCACCAGTACAGAAGAACAAGGCCAGATAGAGAGCTCGCTCAATCAACAGAGATAAATAGTAAAAACAAAATGGAGGATTTTTTTTTTTTATTTTTGGAGAGTAAACATACATACATATCACAATAGAGAAAACAGGGGGAGATAATTCACTACATCGTCAGCTCCTGAAAAACAAAGATACATGTGTTAAGTAAAAGTATGGTCTCTGTAAAAAAATTATCAGAAAAGGTTACTGTATGACAAAGGAATTATTTGATTGTGGAATGGTCCATATTTAGAATATTATCACCTAGACACAAATGAATCAGCATTATTAACATTAGAAATGGTTCGTTAATTCAAGAACTTTTGGCAGTTAAAAGCTTCTTATACACTGAAGAAAATGACATTACTGATTGAAACTTACCATAATAGCGTTGACAATGTCTTTATTACTGATTGTTGATAATCTACAGAACTTACCATAATAGCGTTGACAATGTCGTTATTATTGTTCCGAAGCGCCTTGACGGCTTTCGATCGGGAGACGTTGGCTTGTGACATGACAAGTTCAATGTCTTTACTTTCCACCCCAGACTCGTCCACCTAAAACACAAGTACAGGAAAAATAAGTCGGAAAACATCTTAAAATAGGACACAGTTGGACATTAACCACTGTCTAAAGACAAAGTTCTTTATTTTCTGTGGTTTGCTTGCATCAGAGAAATTGGCTTGACTAAACAGCATGGTTAACAGCATCTGTCGATAAGTTGGGGAAAGTTCTCTCATCATTACAAGCAACTGAACAGAAAAGTGTGGCTACCTTGTGGTAGCCAAACAAATGTGATAGACAGGCAAATGTGGTAACCAAGCAAATGTGGTAGACAGACAAATATGGTAACCAAGCAAAGACAAATGGAACATGGGAACCAACTTATTATTTTCTTTTATGAAAATAATTGACTTTGGCTGGAACCCATGTCCTCCATTAAATAAGAAAAAAAATCCTGTCCTGCAAAGGCATGAAAGTACATGTGTACTCTATTTGGAATAAATTTATCTCATCCCCTGCAACAGCACATATGATATCAAATAACTCTTAGTAGGATGGGCCAGAGGTTACATCCTTTATGTTCAAGAAATTTTAGCAAAAGCAACAGTGTTTCCTCGCCTTGTTATGAATATAATCCATTGTCAAATTTTATTATAAATACAAGTGAAAAATGATGGTTTGCTTGCATCAGAGAAATTGGCTTGACAAAACAGCATGGTTATCAGCATCTGTCGATAAGTTGGGGAAAGTTCTCTCATCATTACAAGCAACAATCAACAGGTTAACATTTCATATGAAATTTATCCATAAAATTTCTCGTCATCAAAATTAATTTTGTTTTACAGCTAATGTTTTAGTTGACTACTTTTCTCCTAGATAGGCATACAATTAAATGTGCATTAAAAATTACCTACCCAAGCCCTCCTTGATAAAAGAAAAATCAAAATTATTTGAAAAACAACTACATTACTTAAAATTTTTAAAGAAATTTAATTGCAGAGAGATTTGAGCTTTATTGGTTCTTTACTTCAATACTTTTAATGTTTAAATGTGAAACAATTTTTGATGAAAAAAATGGAATTTATACTTTGTAATTTTTGTCCATTTTTCTTGAATAAGAAAAATTTTCACAATTGAATCTTTTTAAAACCCCTGGTAATGCATGGTTTTTTGTCTGAAACAAGAACCAGTTATAAAATTTATCTATATGTAAAGTTGTTATTTTTTTGATAAGAACCTAAGGGCCAGATTTAAGCCTGCTAGATGCATTGTTCATTCCTTAATGCATCATTCAATTAAGTTAAGTTCAGAGAGGGCTCCTATTTCCTTTGTCTAGATGAGGTTAAAAGTGAGAGTTAAAAGATAAGGTGAAAGATAAAACATCTGAGACTTGCTTGCATCAGAGAAATTGGCTTGTCAAAACAGCATGGTTATCAGCATCTGTCGATAAGTTGGGGAAAGTTCTCTCATCATTACAAGCATAGTCAGTTAAGGGAAATGTGCTCTGGGCTTACTCTATTAAATCAATGAATCTTTAGCCAGTCATCCCCATACTTAGTTATATTTTATGTATGTACTTGTAAATTGCCCTTGCATTTTCTAGATCTATAGCACAATTTTCATAGCAGTATTAACCTCACCATTTTTGGAACCAGGACAAGTATCTAATTGCCTTGGTGGTGAATTTCAGTCTTATCTTGTTTATCTGTCAGTCCTGACAGTACATTGATACAAATATCCCCAGGTCTATGGAGACTTATCTTTCCTAAATAATGACTCCTCCCTTTGGTACATGAATAATTACCTCTCCCTCGTCCTCGGATTCCTCTGGGATAGGTTGTGACACGGTACTGGACACCTCTCCTCCCACACCCGCAGGGTTCTCGGGGGTCTTGAATTTCTCTGCTGCGGCCATCTGGGCTTGTTGACTCAGATCTTCAATCTACAATACAGAGAAAAAATCTACAATAGTGATTACACGTACAACATGTATAAAATCAAAATCTATAATACACATACTCCTAATAGGGGGTTTACTGAACTACATACAAAATCGGAGAGTTCAGTGAAGCCCCTATTAGGGAGAAGTATATTGTTAGGTGATTTTATTCAACAAATGACCTTTTTATATACTAAGCAATGATGAAATGAATAGAAGAGCGGTGTTGTGATCTTCTCTTGTCCATGATCTACAACTTAAGAGTACATTTAGATCTGTTACATGGATAGGAGACTGACCGTGTATATGGTATAAATGGCCAGCACTATGTACATGTTGTTCTATTTAGATCTGTTACATGGATAGGAGACTGACCGTGTATATAATATAAATGGCCAGCACTATGTACATGTTGTTCTCTTGCCCCCGCACTGCCAGTGTGGACGAAGCCTTCATCAGATAAAACATCTGATTCCAACAACGTACAACAGAATTACTCTACACACCAATCATCAGTGCTAGGGCTTCCCGAGATTTTCCCAAACTAAATGGAGTTTACAATATCCATGCAAGACATTTCCTGAATGGTACTTTCCATTGAACATGAAATTGTTCTGTTAAGTTTGTTTTCAGGAAAATACTAATAAACTTTGAATGAATCATTGACCTGGATAATGTGTGAAGTCTCCTTAAACAGGACAATTTTATGATGCATTACTGCACAAGACCTTATAAGCCAGCATCAGTGTTCCAGACTATTCCTTTTATATGATAGAAAGCCTACCTTTGCCTCACCGAACACAATGAAGGTATCAGAAGCCGGGCTTTTGTAGACATCTGGTCGGTTGATGACGAACAAGATGTTCTTGGATTTTCTGATTGTGACACGTGTTACGCCTTGTATCTGTTTTAAACCTGTGTAAAAAATGTTTTTTTTAAATAAAGAACAATCACATAAATGTGTGCAAAGGTGTTATATCAAGTATTCAGAGCTAGAATTCCAGTTATGCCACTCTTTTGATTGGAAAGATATTTAAGCTTCTTGTAGGAAAATATGGACTTTCCCATTCCTTACTTTTCATAGGGGATACCCATCTCATAATTTATAACCTGAATTCCTCCTTTACTTTATTTTATGACAACATTAGCATTTGTCCATACCTAACTTAGACATGGCTTTCCTTGCTTTCTTCTCACTGCGACTTTGTTTAGCTTTACTGACAAGTTCCTCAGGAATACCAGCAGCTGCAGCCACCTAGAACAAAATATAAACATGTTAGTTTCGATCACTAGTTTTAGCTACCTAGCTTGGAATTATCTATATAGTTTTTTCCTACCTCATGTAGGTTTAATTATCTATTAAATGATTAAAATCAAAACTAAAATTTTGATAACAGGAGTGTTTCTGATTAGGCCATAATAATTATCATCCCTACCCTCTAAATTTTCCCCAAAACTCAAGTGAATTTGCCAATATCAGATATACATTGAACACCTTGGACAATGGTACCTGGCTCTCTTGTTGAATGTCTGTGTCTTCATCATTGTCGGATTCTGTCCCTGATCCAGATCGTTATAACGCTTACCTGGCTCTGTTGCTGGATATCTCCGTCCTCCAGATCAGGGACGTCCTCATCACTGTCGGATTCTGTCCCTGATCCAGATCGTTATAACGCTTACCTGGCTCTGTTGCTGGATATCTCCGTCCTCCAAATCAGGGACGTCCTCATCACTGTCGGATTCGGTCCCTGATCCAGAAGCCTCCTCGGGCTTTGTGTCATCAATGGGCTTCTCTACTGCTTCTGTCGGCATTCTAAAATTATTATATGCACATTACAATGGGTGGAAATAAAATTAGTCCGTTTTGTAACAGTCCAATACAAGATCTAGGATTATTAAACGAAGCTTTATACAACGTTCTTGTAAATCAGACTTGAGAGCAACAATCCCTACAAATATCAGCTCAGGTTACAAGTTGAATATTTTATTCTAACAATCATAGCCAAAAATACGCAAAAAACGAACGGGCTCAAGAAAACGGATATCAATAAAATGAAAATCGATGATCTACTATTAATTGTCTATGTGTCTTTTCCTTGAATACGCTGAAATACTGTGATGATTCGCAAGGATTGGCGTCGCTACTCACATGCTGTGTTTGTTCTGCTGTCGATGGCTCGAAAAGGAAGTTCAATGTGCGAACTTCCGGCAGGTGAGAGGAACTCTTCTGCTTGTGGAGGTATATTTGGCGGCTTGACAACACTGAAAACATCACAAAACAGAGGTTTTTGTGGCAAAAAGATTTTATTCAGGTATAGACAAAATTTGGTTTCTTTCTTACATATTTCACTAGGACATTGAGACTTTTATTTCGTTACGGATAAAGCTCCTTTGCATTTATTTTCACCGCATTTATTTTCATTGGCTATGTTAAAATATGAGTTTGGACATGCAAAATTTACAGTAATCTGTGAAAATCGTTAAACAATACACGCGTGGAATACTTTAAACAGATGTTCCTATAATATGTTTTACGGTGTGACCGTTGGGGCGAGCGCAGTTTATTTACTATCATAAACCTACACATGTACTGTCTATCATTCAAGAAAAAAAAGCAAAAAGAATAAAACAAAACAATAAATAGAAATCATTTCCCAAGCATCGGGATCGAAATTCCAAACTTCTCGGAAGTTTCCGACAAAATCGGAAATACCCGAACCGTTGAAGTGACGAAAGTATGACGTCAGATAAAAAGTTCTGTTGACTTAGAACACAAAAGCTAGTTTTATGGAAAAGAGATTGCATTAAATCGTTCTTTTCGAGTAAGTTGTTGCTATGTTTTAGCCACTATGTTGCTATGCACCGCAACATGTTTTCCGAATTTCAAAGCAACCGATGTAACTTCGTCAAAATTCGTAAGTTTCCATGACGTCATTTGTATCATTTCCGAAGGGCAAGGTGAAGGCCGGTGTTGTGGCATGGGGGTATTTTTTTGAATAATGTAAGGCAAATCATTTCGTTAAGATTTCGGTAAGAAACAATGTTCCGTTAATTTTTTTACTATTTTTGATTTATTCGCGCAAAGGACATTGGGTAGTGCAGGATTTTTAAGGTTGCACAGAGAAATTTGGCTGACGTATGTACAGATTTCAATCCGAATTTCCTCTGTTCATTCACGTTAGTCTATTGAGCTCGCTTCGCGAGCGTCGCTTCGCGACGCTCGCTGCGCTCGCTATAAAAAAAAGAGATACAGGAATACAGATATTTAGTGAAATATAGAATCTATGTTTTTTTAATCTAAATCAGCATGCACTGATCTAGATGTGGTCATTGAAGTTCTGAGAAATAAAGGGCTTACTTCAAATCCTTGTTAATATTACTGATTAAGGTTTGTTTTCAGTGTTAATTATTGAGTTTAGCTGGGTACTATGAAATTGAAAATTGAGTCCCGCATAAGAAATAACTGTTGTAGAATATCAGTATAGGTAGTTTTAGCAGATGGATAAGAATATTAAGAGATTGTGTTTTGAATTTTGTATATAAGTTTATCACATTCTTTGGATCAATAACATTAGAACCTATGACCTATACATATATACTTAGTAACTTCATTCCTACTAGAACTTCTGACACAATTTAATCATTTTTGTTTCCTTTTCAGCATAGGACTTTTCTACCACCATGCCCAGTGCTGGGGCAGTTTGTCCCCCCTTGATTACGCCTGTCAGGCGGCATATTCCGGGCCTCGCCACAAATAAAATAGACACCACCACACTCATAGAGATCACCACAGGTAAATAATGCATACTATGGAATCATTTTCATATGAAGTGGACAATTAATTTTGTGGATATCAAAAAAATTACAAGTTTGTTCCATGTGGAGATAATTTGGTGGGTCCATGTCTTGTTATAAAAACTTAACTCTAGACATGGTCTTATTTAAATCATAAGAAAATTTCTAATTTAAATCGTAATAAAAGTTTGAATTAGCAATAGTATCGAAAACATTTTCTACCAAAAAGATGATTTTTTAACATTTTATTTTTGCAAAGATTAGAGTAACAAAGTATGCACCATTATATTTGTCATTAATTATACTAAGTAGACTTCTTGTTGAATCTAAAATTAATTAATAATTTTTTTTTTAGAAACTCCTGATTGTAAAATATATTTCACTTCTGATGGAACAAAGCCGTCTCCATTTCAACGTAAAATTGGAGGACGCGAGATCACATTCAAATACAAGGCTCCTTTCACACTTAAAGCTGGAAAACGTACATTGAAGGCAGTAGCTGTTACAAGGTACAATAAAACAAGCAATGGAAAACAAATCACGTACATAACAAGTGATTGTACTCTCAGAATTATTACGGGATGAAGAAAATCAACACTTTTAACTGTTTAATGTATGTGCCATTTACACTTTGGCACAAATGTATTGTGTTTGTAACAATGTTTACTGCATGTTTATATATTAATTGGAATCAAATTCACAGATAACAAATACATATATAGGTAGTCTTGTACAAGTATAAGCTATTCACTTTCTGAATAAGATACTGCAAAGCAACTATTATTCGCTTCATCTCTTATTCCTGATTTGTCAGTTTGAAATCAAACAATTAATTTTTGTCACTGAGAAAACATTCCCTACAAATACAAAGCCAAATATTAAATGGTTTGTGACGATAATTTTTCTGAATTATAGGACATAAAACTCTTGGATATTCGAATAAAAGTTGGTTTACATTGTATCAGACATACAGTAAGATAAGATAAACTGATGTAATAAATTATTGATTTCCAGAGATGGAATCCGGGAGAGTGACGTGATGACAAAGCAGTTTATGGTGGAGGAGACTGGACAGCTCAGCCACGCCGAGACCACCACGGACTGCTACTCCACCGACGATTACACAAGCTTCTTTGACACCTCAGACCTCGACACTGACACCACACAGAAAACCTGGACTAGCGCTTCCACTGTCAAAAACAGGAGGAAACCCAAAAAGGTAACACACACACACTCACACTCCCTCACACACACACACACACACTCAAAAATAGGAGGAAACTTAAAAAGTAAAACTACGATTATACATACCTTAATTAACTCATTTTCAAAAACTTGTTAAACAAATTGTCAGACTTCCTTCCAACTGACTACAGAGGGAAAAATATTTAACCTGTAAAGGTTTTTAAATTTAACTAATGTACCAGGGTTTGCAAAAGAATTGCAATATGATTTTTGTATAATTGTCATTTGTCCCTGTTGTTTTATATATTCTGTGTTTTGATGATTTTATTTTTGTTTTATTAGAGTAAATCTCCAGTGAGATCTAAGTCCCCTCTGCGATCCTCTCTAAGGCGGTCCCCTAAGGAGGCATGGGCCAGCAGCCAGACCTTTGATAACTTTGGAGCCGAGGATGGACGTCACAGTAAGTCTTAATTAGCCATTAATTTTATTTTGAGCCAGTATTTTAATTGACTGAGAAGAAAAGGTACATGTTTTAGTTCTGATGCATGTGAATAGACAGAACATGCAACGACATTCAATATGAATATGCTAAAGAATAATTTTTTTTTGGAATTTCTTGAAAATTAAATAAAAATCTTCTAAAAATTCTATACCTACTCTCGCATATATCTGAATATGATAATTAAATGCCTTTTTCACAATAAATTGAAATAATATTCATATAATTTGTCATTTTTAATGCAATGTTTTCTGATTGTCGTGACATGATCTGATTTTTTTATAGGTCCCCCACAGCCCCCTGTTCCCGAGGGCCCGTTTAACCCTACCAACTACTCTGGTACCCAGATAAACGTGTGGGGCGCTCCCCCTGGATCCTGGCCCGGGATGAATGCCAGTAACGGGGCGGTCACATTTGGCGTCCCGGTGCCTAGCAACCCCTACCCCACACAGACGGGCTTCCTCACAGAAAATATGATCAGTGTAAGCAACGAAAAATGTAACTATTGGATAGATCTAAGCTTTTATAATTATGATCTTACATTTATAGAAAATATTCCAAACATTTACTCTGTGAATACAGATATCAAAGTTTATTCTGTCAATGGTATTCTTTGGGACAAGAATAATACTTCAGATTTTATAGAGATTTTGCTTTCTGATTCTTTCTCTGTGTTTGTCAATTACTTTGACATTAACCTATTAGAAGTAGAAAGCCGATTTTAGTCAAAGTCATGATTTCTTGTCAGTTAGGTTAAGGTTATGTTAATACTGGTGGCATTGTGATAAACAGTTTAATTTTTGTTTAAACAAGGTTCTAATAATCTGACATAGATACCTCGGTAATTAATGAAGACTATCCCATCTAATCAACATAATTATACAAAATATAACATCATTGTAGAACTGTAACCCTGAAAATCGTCACGTGACGGTAGGAGACTTACGTCAGATGATGAACAAGCGACCTAAAACTATCGAGGAACCACCAAAGGAGCCACCGAAGGCCATCGAGCTTCCCCCTCCCCCTAAAGATCCGGAATTATCTGCCGTCAGTCCCGGAAATGGTAAACAAGTAGATACATGATTGTAGGGAATATTTTCTAACAGTCATGTCATATTGGAAAAAAATAAAAGAGATTCATCTGTTTATAGATATAAAGACTAAAGTGATTCATTAGATTTCTCAAAATTTAGCTATCTTATTCATATTTTTTTTTTAAACATGTTATAATTTGTTGTTAAATTTTTCAATTAAGATTACTTTTCAATGCATAAAGAAAATTAATAATCTTATGTTAATTTTTTTTAAAAACAGGGGACTTCAAAGGAAATATACAACACATCTACGCTCATATGCTGGAATTCGCGAAAAATAACAAGGACTTTCGACTAAGAGTGGCTGAACCCAAAATTGGAAGAGTATGTATTTAATGTTTATTAGTAGAGGGTTTTTTTTATTGTTATTTTTTCTTGTTTAAAATCAACGACCATAGAAGACTTAAATTTATAAAAACTTGTATATCATTAATTTACATATATATATAGATTATATAAGTTATTCAAAGGGTTTTTAAATTTTTTTCCCCTTAAAATGGATCAAAGTATTATTATTTTACAGAATGATTACAGATTCTTCCATTTATTTTTTCAGGATTAAAATATTAGCAAAATTTCACAAACAATTTAGCAGAAATATAAGAAGACACTGTTTTATAAGATAAGAAATAAATTCTTAAACTTTATTATTTTTTCTTTTCCAGATGCATGAAGCCAAGTTTGAAGATGAGGGAGATGCATATAGAATTACTCTAGTGATGGGAAAACCGGGCGTGCCAAGTGAGTGAAGACAGACAAAAATATCAAACATTTCATAAACAGACACTGCATAATGTCCAACTGTGCCATACTTTGTCTTAAGCTTTAAACAAGAAGACAAAATTTTTAGTGATGTAATCAAGATAGTAAATATATATATTCTGTCAGTTGTCATTTCTGTGCATGTAATAACTTATCCTTATTTATGTTTTGTAGAAAAACTTTTTGATATTTATAATATATTATTTTAAACATTTCCTGGTGAAATTTTTAGATGTTTTTAAAATCAGATTAACAAAACGCATTTTTAAAATTTTTTATTTAATTTTATAAACAGCATTTTATAAGGTGGGATTTTAGATGTATTATTAAAAGTTCACTTGATATTTTGATTTATAAACTATGAACTTATATTTTGACTTAATAAATAAATTATGAACTCATCACAGAGTTGCTTTATTTCATTAAATTAAAAGTTAACTTTACATTTTGATTTGATATATCGTGAACCCGTTACAGAGTTGCTATATTTTGTTTATTTAGGAGGATCGCTACGCAAACCTCCGAAAGTGGAGACCAAACCGAAGAAACCCCCCACTCCCCCTCCCTCAAACGGAAAGAAAAAGAAGGAAACACCCCCCAAATCTGACCCCTACTTTGCAATGGAAACAGAGGATCTTCCGGTATAATATTTTATTAATCACATTTAAAATAAGCATGTCCATTTTGTGCCTGTGTTTTGGAAAGTTCTAACCATCCACATATGCATTGGGAAATAATTGAAAAGTATATATTCCTCTACAAACAATGTAGCAATGTATTGAGATGAGTTTTAACAGAGTTGTCTCCCTTTAGGTGGAGGGGACAATGTGCTTGCGAAAATTAAATTCTCGCGTATAATACAAATTTAATGCTGAACAAATTCGAAAATTTTGCTCACTTATAAAGAGGTACTGAGGGGTGCCATGAAGGGGCTAGGTACGAAAAACAACTTAATTATGTCGATGTCATTTGATATTTACATGATAAAAGGAAGTTGCTGCATGAACTATAATATTTGTTTACCATCCTGGGAGATTTTTAATTGCTGGAGAGAAAAATATTTTTTTCCGTGCTCATAAATTAAGGAATAACTGTCTCTTAATTTGTTATTTGAACCTGTTAATATTCATTTAATGGTCGCAAACTAACTGTTTAAACTTCATTAAAGGTTGAAATAACAAAAAGACTCCATTTTGTTGAGTTTAGTGATATCAATTAAGTGTGTCATGAAGTGCTATGTTTTTGCTGTGTTCTATTATGACTGAAGTTATACTAGTATGTGACAGTAATTTGTTTAATATCTTACACAGGGACTGATGAAGACGCTATAACAAATATCCTGGCTTATCGATCTAATCCTCAGAGACAGGAAGTCAGGGTAGCATTCAAAACCATGTACGGAAAGGTAGGAATACATAACCTATGTAGAGTTAGTTTTAAGCATATTTATTTTATTTTATCAAGTGACAACTTTTACCTTGTCTATATTTATTTAACCTTTGACCTTCTGACACAGGACCTTTTAGAGGAGTTGAAGAGTGAACTGAGTGGACATTACCTGGACGCCTGTAAGGGTCTGATGATGGGCCCGGCTGAATTTGACGCGTATCAGCTCCGAAAAGCCATCAAGGTAATATATAAAACAACTCTGCATTCCAAAAAAGGTAAAAATATAAATCAGCTCCGTAAAGCCATCAAGGTAAAATATAAAAAAAAAAAAAAAACAGCGGGGAATGAATATGCGATAGTGTTTTACAAAGAATAGGGTGATTGATTACTGCAAAGTCTGAGTGTATGTGTTGTTCAGGTAAAATGTGAATATTTGGAATACTAGCTCTAGATCACAATTTTTTAAAGATGAGTTGAAAACAAACTCTAAAATTCAATTTAGACAATATGATATTTCTAGCTCCCTCTATAAGTAAGAAATAATACTTCAGATTCTGTAAAATACATGGAAACAATAAGCAGTAAACATTAAGCACTTTTTGTTTTGTTTTACAGGGCCTAGGGACAGATGAAGACGTGTTGATAGAGATTTTGTGTACCAGATCTAACGCCCAGATCAAGGAAATCATCAAAACTTATAAAACACGTAAATATTTCCAATATAAATATCTTTTTCTCTATCGGTGTAAATTTGAATCTGTTAGATGATTTTTATAAGGATGCAAGAGTTTTGCAAATACAGTTTCATAAGAAATCATAGTTGATAAGTTTCTAATTGCTCGTTAATTACAGTATTCAATAAGGACCTGGAGAAAGACATTATAGGCGACACGTCGGGACATCTGAAGCGATTACTAGTGTCGCTGGTTCAGGCCAATAGGAGCGACAGTAAGGAAGTGGACCGTAACAAAGCCAAACAAGATGCTAAAGCACTACTGGACGCCGGCGAGGGGAAATGGGGCACGGACGAGTCCCGATTTAACGTCATTCTGGCCTCCCGCAGCTATCCCCAGCTCAGGGCCACGTTTGACGAATATGAGAAAATCTCCAAGAAGAACATGGTAGAGGCGCTGAAGAGTGAAATGTCAGGAGACCTACTGAGGGGAATGTTGACTATTGGTAAAATATACAGTGTCATATTATGTCACCTATAAATAGTGTAACATGTTATAAATAAATGAAAAAAAATTCCCTTTTTTTTAATATTTGAATAATATAACAGAAATTTTCCTTCTAGGATTTATGTGAATAAAAACAGCATTTGTTATTTAAAACATGCATTCATTAGCTAAATTAAGTAACAAGATAAAAAGTGAAAAGTAACAGGAAAACAAAATCAAAGATTGAAAATTTCTTGCGATATGTTTAATTCCTGTATATATATTTTTCAGTGCGATGTGTGAGGAATAAGGCTGCTCATTTCGCGTACCAACTCCAGAAGACGATGAAGGGTCTCGGGACGGACGACGACACTCTCGTCCGAGTCGTCGTGTCGCGATGTGAAATCGACATGGTCCAGATCAAGGAGGAATTCCAAAAAATGACAGGACAAACATTGGAGCAGTACATAGCTGTAAGTATACACACTCCTCTCCTGGTGATTTAAAAATCTTTAATATTTTATTAACTTGTCTAATTGGAGATTACACCGTAAGATGAGTCTGTATATAGATGTATTTTAAATCCCCCTACTTGAATTGTTTATAAGATGATGATAAGTGTCTGTTTTATTTGACAGGATGACATCTCTGGGGATTATAGGAACATTATTCTGGCCCTCGTGGTGGGAGGACCTCCCCCAAACACTGCCTCCAAATGTAAGTCTAACTCATATATATACTGAGGAGGTGCTGGCACAAAAAAAGTCTAACTCATATATACTGAGGAGGTGCTGGCACAAAAAAAGTCTAACTCATATATACTGAGGAGGTGCTGGCACTAAAAAAGTCTAACTCGTATAAGTCAAACACAGCCTCCAAATGTAAGTCTAACTCATATATACTGAGGAGGTGTTGGCACAAAAACGTTCCCTCACTGTTCAATGGCACTGAGAGTGGAATATCCATAATATAAATATGCAGCTCTCCATCGGCAAGTGTTAGGGTCTCCATATGAGTGAAAAATTCTGGAGAGGGACAGTAAACAACAAATAAAAACAAACTTCTCTATTTCTTTTATATGATTAAATCATCCTATGTTTAGCTTGTAAAGGTTCTGTACTTGTGATGTTATTTTCTCGGTTTTCTATTTTTAGCTGGTAAGGGTTTTGTGGAGGCCGTCAAAAACAAAACTGAGGAAGAATTGGATGAAGAGGTCAGAATGGAATCTGAAGAAGTCCAGGTAAAGTAAAATAAAACAAACAGGTTACCATTGAATTAAATCAGCAAAGTCAAATATAAAAAAAGTGACAGTATAAATATGCTTTTTGTGTGAACTTCTTTTAAACTGGACACTTTTTTAATAAATGGTCATTCTCAAGGCCAACACAGGTAACATTCACATAGTGGTAGAACTTAAAAAAGAAAAAAGTCAAATTTTAAATCCTTGAAATTTTCAAAAAAGCCTGTACAATATGAGATCATTATAAGATTTGTGTAAATATCATTAGACATGTTCTGTAATTTACAGGAGGATCCTACAGTAAAACCGGCGGAGAATTTCAACGCTGAGAGTGACGCAGAGGCTCTCAGGAAGGCCATGAAAGGCTTCGGTATGTTATCTATGATTCTGTATGTATTTATCTATAAATAGATTTTTCTGGTAATTCAAATTTCACATTGAAAACCATATAGTGTAATCAGCTTCAGCATTTCCTTTTCAAATTACCTACTTCATTATTTAGTTAAGATTATGGTACTGTTCTTGCTTAAATCATGCTGTGAATAGATTTATATGGATTTCCTCATTATTAAACAGGAACTGATGAACAGGCCATAATAGACATACTGGGCTACAGATCAAACGCACAGAGACTAGAAATTGTTCAAACTTACAAAACAATGTTTGGAAAGGTATAATTGTAGTGATGATATTCATGTACATCATAAAATAATTAATATTTTGTCTCCTCCAAATGCCATCTTCTTACAAAATCTAGAATTAAAGTGATTTTTAATGCTGTAGGATCTAGAAGGGTTGTGACTTGATTGATTTTATTTTAGGACCTAATCAAGGACTTGGAAGGGGAGTTGAGTGGGGGTCTGAAGGTCCTCTGTCGGGGTCTGTGTATGAGTCCGGAGAACTTTGATGCCATGTGTCTCAACAAAGCCATCAAGGTAAAAAGTCAAAATGAAGGTCAAAATGACGATGTTACAAGTACCACCCACATTCTGATCATACAGATTGAATAAAAAGATAATTTTTAATTTACCATTCCATCATTTAGCCTTTGGGCCTGTTGTTGAAATATAAATATTTATACTCTGAATGCTGAAGTTTTGCATTCTAATGAGTATCCTTTATTGCAGGGCCTGGGAACAGATGAGCAGGTGCTTGTCGAGGTCATCTGTACTCGGTCAAACGAACAGATCAGGAAATTCAAGGAAGCCTACAAAACTTGTATGTTATATATCTATTGACAGACTTTAATAACACGTAAAATGCATGTATCTTTTAAGTTATACAGCAGCTTTCTCCAGATATGAGAAACCTGATTTACAGTGGTTAAAGCTGTCCAGATAGGTAATGGCCAATTGATTGTCATGTCATTACTGTAGTCCATTCAAAATTTAAATTTGAGGTGTACAACTCATTGTTTAGTTTTAAACATTAGATTTTAATTAGAGCTGCTTTTTTAGCTCACCTGAGCCAAAGGCTCAAGTGAGCTTTTCTGATCACAATTTGTCCATTGTTTGTCGTCGTTGTTGTTGTAAACTTTTCACATTTTCTTCGACTTCTTCTCAAGAACCGCTGGGCCAATTTCAACCAAACTTGTCACAAAGCATCCTTGGGTGAAGGGGATTCAAGTTTGTTCATATGAAGGGCCACGCCCTCATTCAAGGGGAGATAATTGGGAATTAATGAAACTTTGGTGGAATGTTTTAAAAATCTTCTTCTCAAGAACCACTGTGCCAGGAAAGATAAAACTTAAGGGTAAATATCCTCAGTTAGTGTAGATTCAAGTTTGTTCAAATCATGACCCCTGGGGATAGGGCGGGGCCACAATGGCTGACCAAAGTTTTACATAGAAATATATAAGAAAATTCTTTAAAAATCTTCTTCTCAAGAATAGCAAAGCCATAATTGATCATATTTATATGGAAGCATCCTCAGGTTGAGCAGATTCAAGTTTGTTCAAATCATGATCCCCAGTGGTAGGGTGGGGCCACAATTGCCAATCAAAGTTTTATTTAGACATACAGCCTCCTCCGGATATATTGAAATTCAGGGGACCATGCAAATTATTTCAATATATCCGTAATTCAATATAAGCGAAATCGTGAAGCGGCCATTTTTTTTATTAAAAGTTCAATCCCGATATTAAAATAAAGAACAAACCCGAACAAATTAATTTTGTCTCATCGTTTACCTATAATAGTGTACAGATTACATGGAATATTAGTCCTTGAAAGTTTAAATAAAATTGTTTCTTTCTTTTTTATCGATAAGACAAGACAATCTTCAACTTCATTATTATTCCTCGATCGCATTGATTTACATTTTGGAGAAAAATCACGATGTCAAACTGTTGAGTACTGCTGAACGCTGCATGTATGTCATCGTAAGTGTACTCGGGTTGATCTCTTAGCTATTCCGAATTAAGGTTTATCATTAACCATTAACAGTTCGTATTTAATTTTTCAGTTTTTTTTTTTTTTTTAGATCTTTGGGGGTTAGTTACTATGTTGCCTTAAATACTTCCGTATTATATACATGGAAACAAAGAATTTAGCAGTGAGCAATTTTATTTCGTAAGAGCATGCAGTATAAAAACACATAAGGTGAAAACTTATTTATATCAACTGGTCAATCAGGCATAGTTTCTGTCAACAACCGTAATGACAGCCGCCAGGGAGTACTTCATTATAACCGTTATGAAAACAACTCATTATCACCTGTGGGGACCGATTAGTGGCTTCAATATAAGCCAAATTTCAATATAGCCGATTTCAATATAACCGTTATTTCAATGCAAAGAATATAAGAGTCAAAGACTGGGGATTTATTTTTAATTCAATATAAGCGGAATTTCAAAATAAGCGAGTTCAATATAAGTGGAGTAAGCTGTATATAGGAAAATTCTTTAAAAACCATCTTATCAAGAATAGCAAAGCCATGATTGGTCATGGGACTACTTTTGGATTTAAACTATTCAATAATAAACCAATTTCTACTTTTTCCTAGCCACAGTGCTCAGGTGAGCAATGTGGTCCATGGGCCTCTTGTTTTGTTTTTTTTAAAATAACAATATTAATGGAATTTAAACTTATATTTTTTGTAAACTTTGTAATTACATTGTGTTAAGTCAGTTATATGCATTTTTTTAACATTATAGTCTTGACCTACATTCAGTATAACTTATTATATGACTTTGACCCTATTTCAGTGTATGGTAAGAACTTGGAGGAGCACGTTTCTGGGGATACCTCGGGTCACTTCAAACGGCTACTGATAGGATTACTCCAGGCCAACAGGGACGAAAGCAAAGAGTTTGACAGAAACAAAGCTAAACAGGACGCTCAGGCCATCTACGAGGCCGGAGAGAAGAAATGGGGGACTGACGAGTCACGCTTTAACGTCATTCTGGTCTCCAGGAGCTATGCTCAGCTGCGTGCGACATTCCAGGAGTACGCTAAACTGGCCAACAAAGATATTGAAGACACGTTAAAGAGTGAAATGTCAGGGGATTTACTGAAGGGCATGCTAGCTGTAGGTATGTGGGACATACACTGGTAATGCAAATAGAGATTCTTTGTAAATGATGACTTAGTCTAATCCATAAACGTTTATAAATTATAATTTTGGCTTCCACACCAGATTTTGGTACTTGGAGCATTGAAATAAGGATAATTCATATTTGTCTCTTTGAAATATTTGAAGCAAAAAACTGTGTTCAAAAGAACATAAGAACATTAGTAATCTATTCTTGCAAATATGTCTCTTCCCTTTTTTAAGAGGATTAGATTTCAATTAAAGTTTATTTTTTAAAATCTAAATCATTCTGTTTGATAAATATAAATGTGAGTATTATAAAAGCTAATTGCTCTTTTTCTTCACAGTGCGGTGTATTCGAGGTAAGGCTTCACACTTTGCCACAGAGTTGTATAAATCAATGAAGGGTCTCGGGACGGATGACGATCGTCTGTGTCGAGTCATTGTATCCCGCTGTGAAGTAGACATGGTGCAGATCAAGGAGGAATTCCAGAAGCAGTACAAACAAACCCTGGCCATGTTCCTAGCTGTAAGTAGTGTATATTAGTCTCAAGCTTTTAATTCAAGTGCAGTATTTCATATAGCTGCAGAACTGTAGCGTTTTGGTTTTATATATTAGTCTCAAGCTTTTTATTCAAGTGCAGTATTTCATATAGCTGCAGAACTGTAGCGTTATGGTTTTATATATTAGTCTTTGACCATAACCGTACAGATCCCGCAATGCAAATGTGGTGCAATTTACGGCGCAAGATTTTCTGTGCACGGTTGGAGTGAATTTCTCCACTTTCCAATATTGATCAATTTCCATTTTCTCCCTAATTCAAGACACATTTTTCAACCATTTACTTTGTATATGTTGTCCACTTCCCAACCCTTTATACTTCACTTTATATTAACAAACTTGCTTGTTTTGATTTTTTGTTGGATGGCTAAAAACTGTTATATAAAACCATAATGCAACAGTTCAGCAGCTGTATTTCATAAACATTATACAAAGTTTCTGGGCCTTCATTCATTCTGGCCAATCACATCCATTCTCTTACCATCAATTGTTTCATTGCAGCCCTCGGTAAAATATAGATAGACATTCACTCTGGCTGACTTTAAAGCCCTTCTCCATGAGATACACTTGGAGAAGTACACCCTTGGTGTACTGTTTGTTGGATTGTTGTGTTTTTTTTTTAAATTGGAAATGTGTGGAAATTTCATTCCTTGGATTTTTTCAGGATGACATTTCAGGAGATTATAAGAACTTATGCTTTGCTCTGATTGGTGAATCGGTGCCAAAACCAGCAAAGAAGGAAAAGAAAGGTAAAAACAGAGGGAGCACTGTATCTGTATACATTCATAATGAAGCTAACAATTTATATTTGTAATGAAACTAATCATATCCTCCCAGAACAAGACACTGCAGTACATGTACTGATATCTTGTTCTCATTATCATCACAAATTAATTAGAACATTAAGGTCAAGATCTAGTAAATGAAAGGTGCCTACAGATTTATCAAATCTGAGAAATAAATTGGTTCATTGATGCTTTACAACTTTAGCTTGGTCACATAAGATGTTTCGGGGCATAATTTGTAGGTAAACAAGATGCAAAACTGTATCTTAAACTGTCATTTTCAATGAAAAATTAAGAAAACCAGTCATGAATATGGGAGTTTTTTTCTTATTCGGCAAAGGAAATGTATCCAGATTGCCAACAGTCTCTCAGAAAACGGTAATTAGTATGTTCATGGCCTCTTCTTTAAATCAATATCAAATTTAATATAGGTATCCGGTTTACTTTTCATGATTTCAAATTGAATGACATGAAAATACCCTATTTTCTACATAATTCTGCTAAAGACGTAAAGTACGGGAAAAAGAAAGTTGAAATTGATTATGACGTCATAATGGATCTAGCACCAAAAAATTAGTCTCAAGTTATTTACTAGATCTTGACCTTAAGTCAAGATTTCCAAATCCTGTAATTTATATCAAGCAGAAAAGCTGTTTGGTTTTAATCTAGCTGATGCTTCTGAATTTGTTAGTAACATATCTCTTAATTCAAATACAAACCAAAGTTAAATTTCAAATGGATCTCTGTTAAAAATATTTAGCAATTTTATTTATAGTTACTTAAAACATGTACAAAATGAGGTTTCCACTTTGAATTCATTTATATTGAAGAAACTTTGTGTACAGTTGATTACATATACCAACAAGATATTTTGTTGTTCAATTCAACTCATGAATTAATTTTGTGATTTTTTTAAGGTTGGTTCTCATAGCTACTGCCCTACCTCATCCATCCATTCCTAGGTAACACATGCAGGCCTTGATCCTGAGAACAAACAACAGAGAATTCCACAGACAGACAGATCTTAGGGCTTTCAGTGTTGTTATCTCTATATAGGTTCATAATAATCAAGGGGAGCATTTAGTTCTAGATAATATTTTTACAATTATGAAGAATTTAACTGTTGTAAAGTTAAGCTTAACTTTAGGTGGTATATACATATAAGGCTGTGAATGATATTATTTTTACTTGCTGATTATGAAACTTGCTTCACCAAAAAAGAATTTTTTAAATGTTTAATGAGAATTGATTTGGAAGGATCTGAAATATACATTATTATTTGTATTTAAGTTTTATTGGAATTCATAGACATATTTATTGCTTGTAAGTAATAGATAGGATGTAGGGTTGACCTTATAGAGTAATAAAGATAAAACTACATTCCATATAAGAATACAATTACTACCCCTTTCTTGTGGAACTCTTCGGTTTTTAAAAAGAAACTTAAGTAAGATATATCCATGGATAGAGAAATATAGTATGGTTTTGCAAGTCCTTTGCAAGACTGTTGGTATGTTAATATTAGGGAATGTAAAATGCTGAAATATATCAGAAATACATAGTCAATAATGTACAAGTGGGACGGGTTTTTTTTTAGGGAAAATTCATTTTAACTGCCATGCTGAATTTTTGTTTTTTTGTTTTTTTTTTGAATTTATAGTTGCAGGCATTTCAATTATACATATACTATTTTGAATGAATATTTTCAGCTTTTTTATTTAATGTTGTCTTATCTGTGATATTTTAATGTTTTCCATATTAAGTGTTTAAATAACATAGTTTATAATTAAAATGATGAGTAAAATATAAAGGTGTTTTTGTTTTGTGTTCATTTGATAAACATTACTACATGTACATCTTCTTTAGACATTGCCAACCAAGAGCAAGTGTCTGATATCATTATATAGGAACAGATTTCAATCTGAAGAAAAAATACCTTCAATGTGTATAAAATTTTTTAATTGATTGAAGCTGCTATGGCTTCATATATCACATATGTATTTCTTGTGACAAGACCATTTCTTTAAAGACCAACATTTTTTACCTTCAAGTTTGAAGAAGTTGTGCAAAATTTCACCAAACCTAAAACATTGGCAAAATGAACCGTTGATGATAAGGCTTTCATTCAATCTTAACTTGTGTATTCTAGTTTCCTTGAGTAAAAACCTTATGTAACCACTTGACCTTGAGGTTTGATCCACTTGAAAAAAAAACCTTTGGCATATACATGTAAGGTTAGAATGGTTGGAGCTAATGAGCTTTCATATTCAGCATGCTTGTGACAAAAGACCTTATGTTGGGTACCAACAAGTTTGAGCTACAAGTATTTTTTAAAAATAAGTTTGGTCCTAATTTAACCTTTTGATTGGATAGTCTTTTATATTGCAGATATATTCTTGTGACAAGACCTTACCTTGGTTGTGAACGATTTTGACCCTTTAACCTTGACAGTTGAGTTTACCTACTATTCAAATAAATTTAACCTTGGGTCATAATTTTTATTGCCAAGGCTTTCATATTTCACGTGTGTGTTACATGGCGTGGCCTTCATTCAGATACGTGTATATCAAACAATAATAACTTAATTCTATTTATATTTCGTCTTGATATATCCCAGTGAACTCGAAATTAAAAGTACCACAGCGTTTGACACATCCGTTTCATGTTTGGATACTTTACTAGAAAAAGACGTTATTGGTAATCCGGCAAAAAATTCCACAATTATGGAAAACCTGATGAAGTTCCTATAAATTTATAGCAATATCTTAAGACTAACACTTGCACATAGGGTTTATATCTCCCAGCTGATTTAATTGATATGTTTGCAAGTCCATGCTCTACATACGATCGAACAATTTCTATAAAAAGGCAAGCCATTGAGAAACAAGTTGATGAAGCACGGATATTTTTTGCAATATTTGATAAAATATGATCTCGTCACTGCAGACGGCCTACTTGAGTTGCATAAATTCTTACAGATAAAATGGTGAAGTGAATTATATTAACGAGTGGCTGAAACATCATAGTAAAAACTACCTGTCGGGGAGCTAGTGCTCAAACAGTGCCAGACCAGTTCTCAGAACCACAGGAGTCTGAAGTTTTAATCGTCCAAAAAAAAAAAAAAAAAAAAAAAAAATCCCAAAAAATTCTCAGAACTATAGTTTTAGAAAATGGGATTAGGTGCCAATTAAGGAGTAAACACTTCCCCTTTGACTCATCACATCCGCTGTGAACCCTATACCTTGGTAATGATCGGAGTAATCCGTAAGCAGTTCAGTGTGCAACTAGAGTTACTAGTACTATGAACACAGTGAAAAGTGAGCTCGCTAAATGATACCCCTCCCCTCCCATATGATTATAATGGCAAAGTCCATGCACGTCCTTCTCTGGGATACTCAAAGTGTAAGATCAAAACATAAACTACGAGGTGCACAATGGCTTTATGCAATGTTATACAGTGTATAATAAAACAACCTGTGATAAAATTTAAATTTTGCACATCCAAACACAGTTTTAAAAAAATATTTAGTTATTTCTCTTTGAGGCCTCCATACAATCTGTTATTTCTGCAGCGTACATTTTATCGCAAGGAACGTAATCGAGAAGAATTTCGATAGAGTTCATCTTTAAGTTGTCAAAACAATCGATAAAGAAACTTATACAGACTCATCGAATATTGCTTAAGTCAACAAATATCGTAATTACGAGTTTACTTCAGAATAGTTCGTCCTTGACCATGCATGGCCATGTTGACATGAACGACAACTCTCATAGCGAAAGTTGCAGACCGACGACGCCTTCGATTTGCACTTGTTTGTTAAACGATTGCGGAACAATATAGAAAGTAAATATGAATTTGATGCTAATATGGCAAGAGTTTGAGGTACGTACGTTTCGTTTCCCCGTCAAAACGATACAAACTGAGCTAATTTTCTTCGTATTATGAACGTCGAGACAGCGTTTTTTTTAAAATTCACACTGCATGGTGATCGGACAGTGACATAAACATTTTCATGGCGTCCGTCAGCTGGGCAATCCAGTTTGTCGCCAGTTTTGTTTTAATTAATTAAATTTGAAGTTTTTTGTATTCATAATTTAGCCAAAACAGACCAGAAATAACTGCTTTCATTCAATCATTGATTATACGATAACCTAGAAGCTTTATCAAGAAAGTAGTTCTGATTGAAAAATTTTATCGATGTGTAAATTTCTTCTTAATCGTGTTCTCGTCCAATCAAAACACAGGAAATCAATACATAAAATGAAGATTGGAATTATCATGTGATAAAATTTAAATTTTGCCCCCATACACAGTATAATTGTTGTGCTACTCAATGTAAAAAATAAAAAAAAACAAGTATAATAAACCGAGATATATCCCGGATGTTTATTGTTGAGATAGCGAATCTTCAAGTTCATCATGATTGTGCTATTTGGCTAAAATATTGTACATTGTTGTTTTATAAAGTTTTACAATCACAACCTCTCTACAAAGGGCAGGCCTATATGACAGATCTTGAATTCTTCTTAGACCACCGGTGCGCTGTGCAGTGATAAGTCTTCACACCTGTGATAATTACCAGTGTGCTGTCGTTGATCGTAATAGCAAACGGTCTATGGACGCCATCACTTTTCTTCACCACAGTCCTTAACCTTTTTCCCATCATCCTCGTGCACAACCAATACCTCATTCAAATCGGGAAAAGACACGTAAAGCATGCCGTCATCATCTGACGTCACGCAACAGGGCATGCTGGGAAAACCTTGGTACCACAGAAGTTCCAGATTATCGTTGAAGCAGATCACGTGATTAGTGTCCGTGAAGTCGCATACGACAATGTTATCGCTGACTGTCGATGTTAGAAACATCGGTACGAGAAAGAGAGGGACGGACCCCGCGGGATTCCTGTGTCCAAGAAGTGTTTTGAGGACCTTCCCCTCGTCTGAAATAATTTCTATTCCTGGTGGCTCTTCACCATCATAAAAAGACACACAGAAATCCCCAGTTGACAACAAACATATTCCAATGTACGACTTCTTCGTTCTGATTTGATCTCGAATGTGCATTTTCTTTCCAAGAGAGATGTAGGCAATTTTACGTTTGAATAAACGGGTTGCTGCAATTTCATCGTCTGTAACTACAGTCATCCGACAAATATTGTCGACTCGCATGGAATCGACATAAGAACCGTCGTGCAGGAAGCGCTGAACGAGTCCCGTCTCTCCGTCACACGTCACGATATACTTGTCCGTCGCTGCTACGTCATAATAATTGCACTCTTCAACGTCTGCCGACTGCTGACCTCTAAAATGTGAACTCGAGGAAACTTGCAACTTTCCACATTGCTGTTTGCTTCTCAACATGTTCAACAACTGTTTATTTGGAAGAAAATGTAATGGAAACTTCTGTGATTTAATTTGCAGAGAATCTTCAAACTTTTCAAGTTCCTTTAGCTTTTTATTGACTGAAAGGTACACAGACAAGAGCTCTGGAACATTTTCGTCGTCAAAGTTTTGATTGAAAGAGGAGTATCTCTTAGCTATTTCATCATGAACTGCGTGATTGATCGACATGTCACTTTTCACTTCGTGTTCTGCTACCTTTGTTTTCATTGCACCAAGAGTTGCTTTGCATCCAGCATAAAAATCGTCTAATTTTGTTTCGAATTCGCCGATTTCACCCAACACTTCTTGTTTCGCTTCAGAAATCCCGTTTCCATTCGTAACAACTCGTTTGATTTTCTCGGATTTGAGATAAACCTTTTCCAGTTCTCGATTGTAATTGATTAACACCGGCATCACTCGTTGATAAGCTTTCTGAAGATTAACACAGTGACAATTTGGATGACGATGATTTTCCACAGCGTTTTCAGCACTCGTCATTACCTGGCATCCAAAGCAGAAGAAATTCAGATCCTGTCCGTCCTCGCTTACGTTCACTCGCCTCGTGTCCTCCTCCACCACTTTGATCAGCGCCTCCGCCAAACTGTCTGTCGGGAAAGCTCGCGCGCTCTCCCATGGGTCGTCTGCTTTGCTGGCCTGGACTTCTGTTTTGTCCACCGGGCAGACGAATACTCCGTCATCTACTGAGGCGCCGATGTGGTTAGCCAGACAGGCCAGGCAGAAAGTGTGCTCGCACGGCAGAGTCCTGGGATCTCGGAAGCGCTGTAGACAAATCGTACAGGTCAAATAGTCCTCAGTCACATTCCGAGCGAGGCGACTTGTGGCCATCTTTATGAAAAAAATATTCCAATCGTCACTTTATTTTCACTGTCTCACTGACACGACAACCTCTATGTAGAATATCGCTTCACAGTTAAAATATACGTTCTAAATTCTGATCGAAGTATTTTTAATTCCTTTTCCTTTTAATCATCAGATTAAAGCTAAACCCACATATGATGTTTTGAAGAGGGATTTTAAGGATTAAAAGTATAGTACCCACACTGCACTGACTTGGCATTGACAACCTTGTATTGTTTTGTTGCCTCTGACATTGAAGTGGACAATATTATAGGAAAATAACAAGATTATCGAACGTAAAGTCAGGCGTCAAAGCACACACTCCCGTGTCTTCCACGTGTACTTTTACGTAATATTTCAATATAAAACAAAGAAACACAAAGCTTGCGGTACATATATATGTAACAACTGTATGAAGAGAAAAAAATAACTCGTTTTTTGGGGCCCGCGTTGCTCAATGTTTAGAGCGTCTGCTCTAGGATCGCTAAGTAAGGAGTTGATCACTCGGGAGCGGGTTCGAATCCCTCTGTGGCACGTGGAGACCAGGCCTGGGATACATAAAACTTAAATGAGCTCACTTTTGATTTCCATCTCACTTTTTCTCTAAGGAATATATAGTGAAAAAGTGAGACTGAGATCAAAAGTGAGCTCGTCTTTAGAACTTTTATGGCCCCAAGGCCAGTCCTTCGGATGAGACTGTATAAAACGAGGTCCCGTGTCGCAGTAGGTGCAGACACGAAAAAGATCCCTTCTTGCTCAATGGCCCTAAATGCCGAGTTCAGGACAAATTTTGCTGCTTTCCATCGACTCGAGAAGACGTTAAATAACATACAATCAATCAATACAATTAGAGGGTTAAGTACACGAGGAAGCCAACAACGGGAATTTACAAAATCCCTCTCAGGCCTCGTGAAGGTGAGCTAAAAAAAATTAAACTGGGCAGAAATATTTATTGCCTAAATGCATCTATAAATATAAGTATACATTTCAGACAGCATACTGACACGAAATCAATATAAAACGATCACACCTAAAACAAAAAACATTCCTGCATAATGGAAGCCCAAAGACATCTCCCATAACTATAACTATGGCTATTAGCAGTGGATTCTGAATCACAGATGCTTTTGCAATACATTTCCTCAAAAATAAACCACGTCATTGAATGCTAGATAGTTTTTCATTGTTTGTGGCAGAGGAAGACGATTTACATAAAGGAGGGGTTTCTTTTGGAGACGTTGGTACACGAACACTCGGCAAGCAGACATCAAAGAGCGAGGGGAGGCTGAAAATAAAAGATTTTATTCACAAATGGATACAAAACTAATAATGTTGTCATACCAGAGACATGTATTAGAGGTCTATCATAGGTATGTCTCTGGTCATACGCTACAAGTCGTCTTGCTTAAAGAACATCTTATACTCTATTATTGTTTAAGCATCCATTATCATTACTGGATCATCATCCCCAATGACTGAAAATCCAAAATTTAACTGAAAGGATTAAAATTAACTTCTTGGGTAATTATCTGCCACCGATATATTTGTTACCTTAAGGAAACATTTCAATTGGTTTTTAAGCATTATAATGTCTAATTTGACTACTCGTTCCCAAATTTCTACCAAGGTTTTCAAGCCACACTCGCCATTCCTCCTTTCATTACTCCTTCATTCTGCTGCTGTTCATACCAGCTTACTCATAGAGTCTTCACATACAAGCTTACTCTTTGATTCCTTCACATACCAGCTTACTCTTAGAGTTCTTCACATACCAGCTTACTCTTAGAGTCTTCACATACCAGCTTACTCTTAGAGTCTTTACATACCACATACTCTTAGAGTCTTCACATACCAGCTTACTCTTTGATTCCTTCACATACCAGCTTACTCTTAGAGTCTTCACATACCAGCTTACTCTTAGAGTCTTTACATACCAGCTTACTCTTAGAGTCTTAACATACCAGCTTACTCTTAGAGTCTTCACATACCAGCTTACTCTTAGAGTCTTTACATACCAGCTTACTCTTACAGTCTTCACATACCAGCTTACTCTTAGTGTCTTCACATACCAGCTTTTTCTTAGAGTCTTCACATACTAGCTTACTCTTAGAGTCTTTACATACCACATACTCTTAGAGTCTTCACATACCAGCTTACTCTTAGAGTCCTTCACATACCATCCTACTCTAAGAGTCCTTCACATACCAGCTTACTCTTAGAGTCTTCACATACCAGCTTACTCTTAGAGTCTTCACATACCAGCTTACTCTTAGAGTCTTCACATACCAGTTTACTCTTAGAGTCTTTCACATACCATCCTAATCTAAGAGTCCTTCACATACCAGCTTATTCTTTGAGTCCTTCACATACCAGCTTACTCTTAGAGTTCTTCCCATACCAGCTTACTCTTAGAGCTTTCTCTCATACAAAGTCCTTCATATACCAGCTTTCTATTAGAAAATGTCCTTCATATTACAGCTTTCTCTCAGACAAGTCATTCACATACCAGCTTTTTCTCAGACAAAGTCCTTCACATACCAGATTTCTTTCAGACAAATCATTCATATAACAGCTTTCTCTTCCACAAAGTTTTTCACATACCAGCTTTATCTTGGACAAATTCCTTCACATACCAGCTTTTTCTTGGACAGAGTTCTAACATACCAGCTTTCTCTTGGACAAATATCTTCGCATACCAGATTACCCTCAAAGTCCTTCACATACAAGATTTCTTTCAGACAATGTCCTTCATTTAACAGCTTTCTCTTGGACAAATTCCTCCACATGCCAGCTTTTTCTTGGACAAAGTCCTTCGAAAAACCAGCTTTCTCTTGGACTTCCTTCACATACCAGCTTTCTCTTGTAATGTCCTTCACATACCAGCTTTCTCTTGGACAAAGTTCTTCACATACCAGCTTTTTCTTGTACAAAAGTCATTCACATACCATCTTTCTCTTGTACAAAAGTCATTCACATACCAGCTTTTTCCCAGACAAATTCATTCACATACCAGCTTTTTCTTGAACAAAGTCCTTCATATACCAGCTTTTTCTCTCAGACAAAGTCCTTCACATACCAGCTTTCCTCTCGAACAAAGTCCTTCACATACCAGCTTTCTCTCGGACAAAGTCCTTCACATACCAGCTTTCTGTTGAACAAATTCCTTCAGGAACTCCTTGTCCTCCCTCCTGTCGTACAGGCGGTCATCTCTCCAGTTAAACTTCCACCTCCCACAGCCAAACTCGTACAGCATAACCAATATGGCCGCCGACTTCAGATAGAAGATACAAGCAAAAAGAGGCGACATCGTCATTGTCTGACATGTCACATGGTTATAGTCAATGTCGCAGCCATGTTGTAACAGAGATTTTATCATGTCAAAACACACACGATTGTCTATGGAAGTAGAAAGCAGGAAGTCCACTGCGCAGGGTCGGTCCTTGCTGAAGTACACGGTGGTGTTCGCATTGTATTCCAGTAAAAGCTGTCAACGTAAACAATTTATTAATGTGACATGAATTTTTTAGCTAACAGGATTCCTCTTTTCCCCCTCAATAAGCTTGAAAAAGAAAACATCCACCCATCCCTCTCTCTCTCCTTAATTTTCTTTTCATGAAAATTTATTGTACAAGTACTTAGTATATAGTGTTTCACAAAAAAATCTTGGTGAGTTTAAACGTGACGTTTCAGATGACGTTTGTTTAGCTAAGATGTCCACACAATACCTGTAAAAGGTCCACATTCTTATGCATGACTGCAATGTGGAGAGGGGTGTGGAGATTTTTTGGACTCCCTTCTGGATCCGCGCCTTTCTTTAGCAGGAGACTCGCTGTGCCGATGTGGAGATTGAAGACAGCTTTGTGCAGTGCAGTTTGACCTTTCCTGTCCGTGACCTCTAACTCTGCGCCCGATTCTATTAGAACCCCAGCAAGATTTTCATTTCCAGCTTCAAAACAAATTGTGGTGATCATTGTAAAATCGGACAAGTATCAATGATCCTTCCGATTTCATTTTATTTTCAGTTGTTAAATTATCTTTATTTCAAACCTTAATTTTATGCAAATTTAAAAAGAATTGTCTAACAATATTTATTTCGTATATATTTTAAACAATACAATGATTATAAGTAATCTTCACTTTTCTTTAATTAATCAATCGTCCACATCAAATCATACCCGTTGCCGCCATATGTAAGGCCGTCTGCCCCAGATAATTGACGGAATTCACGTCTGCTCCGTTCTGTAACAGTTCATACACCTGTTCAATGTCGCCATCCCTGGCGCTCTGTACAATTGATGGTATGGTACAGAAGTCGGTGCTCATTTACTTGTAGTAAGTCTCTCTAAATTACGATTTTCTTTCAAACATTTGACTGAAAATGTTACAAGGGTCATAACTTCTAAACCACAACCATGATGTACCTAAAAACAGATAAATATTAAACTTCTGATTTAATTTGTGAGTAGAAATGAACAATGCATATTACCTGACTTTGTTATACCTTTAGAAATTTGTTTCTATGCAAACATATACGAAAAAAGTCTAACATTTCTTTTTTTTGAGCTGGCTTACAAAAATCGATGTTTGACCGCTGAGTGAGATGCTGGACCGCTAACGTCACACAAAGGGCAGAACTTAATCTCTTTTGCATTCTTTGATGTTAATTTAACAGTGATGGATCTGAGGTTTTACATCACAGAAGACAGTACAAGATGCATATGTGTCAAAAAAATATTAAAAGAAAAGGTATAACAGAACATTCATTGATTGTGTTCTCGGGTAAAATGCGATTTGTCGACCCTCGAACCAAACTGCATGTCTGCCTGAGGCCGTTAATGCTTTTCATAAAATTGAAACTACGGCAGGTAAGAAAATAAATCATCTGTCCTACACTAACTATAAAAAAACTCATCTTTGATCACTTCAAAAATAAAATAGGTCCTTTTCTGACATAAAATTAAATAATCCCAGTCCCTCTTTCTGAGCTAATTAGCAAATAACACTTTGGCGTCGGCAGCAAATTGAAAAGGGGGGGGGGGTGTTATTCGAAAAAAAAAAATCAACTCTGCAATGGAAATTCACCTACAGCGGACATACATTGTATTATTATTATTATTATTATTATACAAAATTTATAGAGCGCCCTATATAATAAACACAATTACTCTAAAGCGCTGTACATCATAGTTAAAATACATTCATAAAAACAACATCAGGAATAAAAATTTTGTTGAATAGCATAAGAAAATAAAATTAAGTATTGATAACCATTTTAAAAATTAAAAATATTTTTGCAAAATGATGATTAAACAATATCAAAACACGAAAAGAGAAAACTGCATACAATAGAGCATAAGAAATTTCAGAAGATTAAAAATAACCAAAAATTAAAAGTCAGAAATCTTTAAACATAAATAAATAAATAAATAAAAATAGTCTATATTTGACACTTAAAAATAAAAATTTAACGGAATGCTTCCCTAAAAAGATGAGTTTTCAGATGTTTTTTAAAAGTGTTCAAAGATGGGCATATAACCAAATGTGGAGGTAAAGAGTTCCAGAGGGATGCAGCGGCCACGTCAAAACGTCTATTCCCATAGGTTGATGTTCGGCAGTGTGGTCTTTGCAGTGACAGCTTGTTTGCCGATCTAAGGGAACGACCAGGTTGATATACGTTGATGAGCTCTGCAATGTATTTTGGTGCTATGTTGTTGATTGCTTTGTAAGTATAAATAAGAATTTTGTACTGGATGCGTTTGTCAATTGGAAGCCAATGAAGGGAAACAAGGATCGGAGTAATGTGCTCCCTCTTCCTGGAACGAGTAATAATGCGTGCAGCTGTGTTCTGTATTCTTTGTAATTTGGCTATTTCGGTTGCATTTATGCCATAGAGGAGAGCGTTGGCATAGTCGAGCCTAGATGTCACAAGAGAACAGACCAGGGTCTTGCAGGCATCCTCTGTAATCAATGGACGTATTCTCCCAATGTTCCTAAGCTGGTAATAGCATGCACGAGACACCGAGGAAATTTGCATTTGCATGCTAAGAGACTTATCAAACCACACCCCGAGGTTCTTTACACTGGTCGCCTCTCTCACGATGGTGTCACTAAAGTTCAGATGGTAAGATGGAGACTCCTTGAGTTGTTGTTTCGGAGTAAAAACTATAAATTCTGTTTTGTCCTGGTTTAGTTTTAGCATGTTGGAACACATCCACTGCTTGATTTCTTCCAGGCATGTTCCAAGTCTCAAAGCGGTATTATTCCAGTTGTTCCTGGGTTTAAAGACCAGATAAGCTTGGGTATCATCAGCATAACAATGATGGTGTATGTTGTTTTTGGAACATATGTTACCAATAGGTCTGGAAAAAATGGAATATAACCTTGGACCCAACACAGATCCTTGTGGTACACCACATCTAAGATGGTAGTCCCTGGAAAAAGAAGATCCAATAGCAATTTTATGTGTCCTTCCTGATAGGTACGACTTGATCCATGCGAGGGCCGAGCCAGATATGCCAAAACCAATTTCTAGTCGATTTATCAGAATGGAGTGGTCGATGACATCAAAAGCTGCAGATAGGTCTAACATAATTAATGCCACACATGAACCAGAATCTAAATTCTGTAACTGTAACTTCATAGAATTAACTAGATGAGTTTTAATGAGTCGCTCTACAAATTTGAAAGGATTATAATGTGTTCTTTTACTATAAATTACCTATGACTTATACTATACCTTACTATGACTTCCCCAAAACTACGATTTTCTTAATTTTATTTGTTAATTTCGATACAAAGATATATGCTGTTTAGGCGACTTCTGTTATATACCTATAATATTAATATATTATTAGTTAAAATGTTTAACCTGTGTTCCCTACAGAGAAAATGACAGCAAATTGCATTGAAATAATAAACAATTTTTGTAAGAAGCATGCAGATTAAATTAAAATAACTTAATTTTCACAACTGTAAGCATCCCAAGTCTTCGCGAGGTCTGAAGCGGATGTGATATTGCCACTCTCCCTCTCTCTCTCTCTCTTTTTTTTTTGGGGGGGGGGTAGGGTGTAGAATACTAAGATTCACATACTTCCAGTATGATTTACATTTAACAAAAAGAAGTGAACTGTACATCCCTTTTGTTCTATTATATCACAAGGGGATCCCCTCCTTCACAATATCTTATTTTTTGACTTTTTCGATTATATATCAATCGGAACATCACACTCGGTCTTTTCCGTCAAGTCGATCGAGAAAAAACGTTTTTTCTCGACTTGACGGACACTGCCGTGTTTTGTTCCGATTGTATCGATTATAGGAATAGGTCACAGCTAGGCGCTTCTTAGTGTTATGTATAATACAGGACATCAAGATAAGTACAGATGCCCTGTTTGTATACATAACAGCTGACATAGTCAGGTAGCATTTGAAGAGATATAATTATGTCAGCATTGACAGGCAGACAGACGTATTTGAACAGAAATTGACGTAAAACGACGGATAATACACATGTAGGTGCTAGGGCCTACCTTCTGTACAAATGCTGATGAGGGAGAAACAGAAAAAAAAAAAAACAAATTTCACCGGAAAAAATAATAGGAGTCATACCTATTAAAACCGAAACGATAAGCAATAGAAAACCCGGTCTGATCTGATTTTTGTATCCCGTTGAAAAAGGGGGGGGGGGTATTTCTGTTTGTCTGTCCAGCTGTAGAAATGTATTTTTGTGTCTGTAGCACTTTTGTTTAGAAGTACTACGCGATATATCGACAAATCGTTGAGCTTTTACAAACGAAGACCCCTATCAGACAGGCAATTTGCAACAGGGGGTTGGGTTTAGGTGCAGGGGGTCCGCACTTTCTTTTTATTGAAATGTTCATTGAAAGGTTGCTTTGCCCTCACCTACCCCCATGTATACATAAAGTACATGTATGCATTTATTTTCAAAAATGTAATCCATTCACAAAGAAATATATGTCCAAAGCATGAAAATTTGTTTTCAATGTACTATCTTTATTTAAGTTACTAAACAATTCAAAACAGCAGAGGTTCACAGGCTGTATTGGTCACCCGAGTATTACTAGGTTCTCTATACATGACTATCTCAGACCCAGCTGGGCAAGAGAGACAACTAATAATTTACTTATTTAGTTAAAGATTTATTCATAGTTCATTGTCACCATGTATAAGGCATATACATGAAGATTGTTCTGCAAGATGTCCAAAAGTGAATAAAATTTTAAAAGGATACTAGTACATGAATTGTCAAAAAGTGACCAGTCCTTATACTTAGATATAATACAACCTATATGTCTTTAGAGCAAAATCATTATATACTGAAGGGTGTGGAGCATAGGGAATTAAAATACAATATGTAAAATTGTTGGTTCTATTCTGATCTACATTTTTTAAAATCGATTTTGTAAGAGACAATGTTCAAAATTCAATGAAACACAGGACACAAAATGTCTTTCAGAGATCTAGAGGATCATAAAATTCCTTATACACTGTATACATAAAAAAACAACATATTTTTAAACATAAATATTTGCAAGTAAACATTTGTAAATAAAAATCCTGGCAGATGGTAGCTGTATTTGATCAGAGAAACAGAGAAGGCTGTAATATTACATAACATTTTGACCCACTGGATCACAATTAAAATAATCTACATAAGTACAGGTGTACATGTATGTATAACCTATTCTATCCAATACTCACACATTCTGCTATGCATTATAACACAACACCAAATAAAACACAACTGTACAATCGATCATTGGTGAATTAAATTCTAAATAACTCTACAAATCTACAATTACACACATATTTTTTCCATTTATGATGTTTCAGCACAGATATTGTTACAATATATTACAGCACTTTTTTATCCTGTTGATTTCTCTGGTCCAGAAATTCAACTTTTATTGAGGAAATAACCTTAGTGACACACATGAGAATGCTTCAATGATGACACAACATCAGATCTACAGTTACAAATGGTACAGAGTGGAACTGAACTCTGCAGTGATGCTTTTAGAATGGTATGATAGCTTGGTGGGATGAGATGATGTAGCGTTTATCACAGATTTTGATAGAAAGACATGAGGGCAGTGGGGGCCGCTATTGGCAGCGCTTCAGTAGTGTCGTCCTGGCAGCCACCAGAAGTTTGAAGGCTTCCTCACTCCCAGGGGCCACGCTTTTGTCTGGGTGGAGCAGGACCGCCAACTTCCTGTACGCACGATTTACATCATCCCTAAAAATAGATAATTCATAGATATCAATGTGAAACAGGGAACATACTGCTGTTTATAAAATTATCATATTCAGGTAAAATAAAAAGCAAATTAAAGAACTCATTATTATTTATGTACAAGCCTGATTAGTTTACCATTATATATCATGATTATGTAACAGTATGCTCTCTATTAATGTATGCTATATAAATGAACATTGTCTGAGTTACTGCATACATATACTCTTTGGGTCACCACATAATCAAGTATAAGCTAGATGCTTGATATATTCTAATGAAGTAATGAAAAAATAAAAATTTAGTCAATTGTGTGCATGTTCTAAATAGTTTACCACAATCAAATATATAAATCTGCGGCTTGAATTATTATAAAAGTCACCATACTGAAGAAAGCTTGAAGCTAATGAAATACGAATTGTCACCCTGACCACTTGAGCTTCATGAGGTTGATGAAAACTTAGAGCCTGGTGCTTGATATATTGTATGATCACCACAAACTTCGAGCCTGGTGCTTTATATATTGTATGATCACCACAAACTTAGAGCCTGGTGCTTGATATATTGTATGATCACCACAAACTTAGAGCCTGATGCATATCGTATGGTTACCACAAACTGGTGCTTGAAATATTGTATGATCACCACAAACTTAGAGCCTGATGGATGATATATTGTATGATCACCACAAACTTAGAGTCTGGTGCTTGATATATTGTATGATCACCACAAACTTAGAGCCTGTTGCATGATATATTGCATGATCACCACACCACAAACTTAGAGCCTGGTGTATGATATATTGTATGATCACCACAAACTTAGAACCTGATGCATGATATATTATATGATCACCACAAACTTAAAGCCTGTTGCATGATATATTATTTGATCACCACAAACTTAAAGCCTGTTGCATGATATATTATATGATCATCACAAATTGACAGCCTGCTGCATGATATATTGTATGATAACCACAAACTTTGAGCCTGCTGCATGATATATTGTATGATCACCTCAAACTTAGTAGGGCTGTATCAATATATCGATATGTATCGATATTCAAGAAAAATATTGCATCGAAAAGTAACTTCCAATACGTATCAGACAGATATTTTTTCTTCAAATTCTGTTTAAAAATGGGAATTTCAATCACCAAAGATCATATTTTACTTTTTTGAATTAAAACCTTCAATAATTATATAATTTCTAAGGAACTAACACTATTTTTTTATAATTATTACATAATACAAAGAGAATTTTTTTTTGAACTTGTTGATTTTACTGTCATCAAAAGTTTTAATTGAAGTGTTATTTTTAAAGGCAATGAGACAAGAACTTTAAAATGGGTAATAAAACACTTAATTGTTATGAAATGTATGCATTAAAGTGATTTAGAAGCCTTTTCTGATGGACTTGTTTCAAAATCCAATACATTGCATATCGCTTTAAAAAATATTGTATTGTATCGTCTTGAAATTTTTGGCTCAATACACAGCCCTATAACTTAGAGCCTGGTGCTTTATTTATTGAATGGTCACCACAATCTTTTGGTTCTTGATATTTTGTTTTGTTATCACAATGAAACTAATTAACTTGTATGGGAGCTTCATATATTTTAAAGTATTGAAAACCAAACACAAGTAAGCCTGATGTTTAATACAATCTAAAGTACCATCATCAAGAAATTTGAAATGAATTCCAGTATATAGATATAACTGTTGTACTAAGAGCAGGGAGAACACAATCAAACAAACCTTGGTCAGGACATATGTGAGTACATGTACCTGTTTTACTCTCAGATCAGCACACAACATATCACTTATCTTTGTGCCTTATACAATTATTGATTGTCAAACGCATTATATTTTGATCTCAGTCTCTTTTTTTTCCAAAGGAATAAATAGTGGAAAAGTGAGACTGAGATCAAAAGTGAGCTTGTCTAAGTTTTATGGCCCCCAGGCCAGCACTTTAATAACTTTGTGCCTCAAATTTACAGTTGATTGTCAAAAGCAAGCATTATATATGTATGGAATCTGATATGTAATTGGTTAATGCATATAGAGCAAGGATATTGGTGACAGAATAGAATATATACAAGTCCGGTAATGTCTTTTCATGGTGTCCTATATAATCAGACTCAAGCAAGCTTGGAAAACCTATGTAAACTTGACACAAATCATAAAAAAAACACCAAATTTGGTTAAAATAAGTCACAAAACCATTCACAAATTGAAACGTTTTGAAATCCTTAACAATATGTGTAAAATATACAGTACCGGTAAGTTATATAAAATAACTCATTTTTATCTTTTTTAAAAAATATATCAATTACATGTATGCTTACATGATTAACCATTCGTATATTCTATTTTTTGCTTAAGGAAAACCCCAAATTTCTATCCAATAGGATTAATAGATACCTAACCCCCACATTTCCACATAATATTTATATATGCAAGAAGTGCATTGACTGTTCACATTTTTCTAATTCATGTATAAATTTGCAAACATGCATCTTAAATAAAAACAAAAGTGTTAGTACATCCAAACCTAATCAAAAGCATTATAAATGAAAAGAGTTGCTGCTAATACATTTGAAAAATTGGTGCACAAAATAAAATAAAGTAAAAAAATAAAATAAAGTAATAAAAAAAATAAAATAAAGTAAAATGTTAATCTCTAAATCCTGTTTGGAGGGAAAAAGAAATAAAATTAAAGTATCATGTTTTCATGTGGGTTTCAAGATTTCAGCATTTGTACCTACAGGGAAGTATACTGTATACAGGGAAATATTCGCCCCTATTTTTTTTTCGCCCCTTTCGCCATTACATCGTTTGGGCGAATTTAAAAAGGGGCGAATTCAAAATAAACAATATATTTTCTTAAACAAAACGGTGACTGGGCGAATTTAAAACAGGGCAAAATTAGTTGCAAGTGTGAAAGGGCGAAAATAAAACGGGGCGAAAATAACCCTGTATACAGTATTTTACTGCATGAGCCAGAAAAGGCCCAGGGGCCACAATGCTCACCAAAGTTACATCTCTCTATTTGCCATTATGAATATAATAACCCATCTTCACTAATACTACATCATTGAAGAAAGTTTGAAAAATATAACTTATAAAAAAATTTTGACATATAAAAAAACCCAGTTTTTTTAATTTGAAGATTGAAGTCCATATTCCTGTGTGAAACTAAGAAACTTAGGTACAAAAACTTGACTTTAATGATGTGTTTATTTTTTTGGCACATTTGGTTGAAATCAGCCGAAAGTGGTTTCAGGGGTGAAAGAAGATATTACAATCACATTCAGAGAAGCTGATTAATGATGACATCAATAGTCAAACTTAGGTGAACCTCATACTATGATGGCATTCAATTCAATATTTGAAAGTATCACATTCTGGTATGTATATGTTTTTATAACCATAAATCTCTGTCGAGACTGAAGCTCTACTGGTTTGAACTTATAGCAAAGGAAGAGTAAAGTACTTAAGCAGCTGGGATTTGAAACTTTTAATACAACAGCAATAAGTAGAATAATGATCATTGACAAAGTCTCTTTATGTTCTTAGTGTAGTCTACTTGTGTGCCAAGTTATATTGAAATCAGACCAAAACTGTAGAAGGAGAAGCATTTTGAAACAATTTTACAGACATTTCTATTTTTAATAACCACGGCAACACCGTTCATCAAAATTAAAATTCGATACACAGAATTATGTATCTTAATGTATTCTACTTGTGTGCCAAGTTATATTGAAATCAGACCAAAACTGTAGGAGGAGTAGCATTTTAAAAGAATTTCATGAACAGAAATTTCTATTTTTAGTAACCACGGCAACACTGTTCATCGAAATCATAAACCGATACACAGAATTATGTATCTTAGTGTAGTCTACTTGTGTGTCAAGTTACATTGAAATCAGACCAAAACTGTAGGAGGAGTAGCATTTTGAAAGAATTTCACAGAAATTTCTATTTTTAGTAACCATGGCAACTCCGTTCATTGAAATCAAAAACCGATGCACAGAATTACGTATCTAAGTGTATTCTACCTGTGTGTCAAGTTATATTGAAATCAGACCAAAACTGTAGGAGGAGTAGCATTTTAAAAGAATTTCACAGAAATTTCTATTTTTAGTAACCATGGCAACACTGTTCATCAAAATCAAAAACCGATACTCAGAATTATGTATGTTAGTGTATTCTGCTTGTGTGTCAAGTTATATTGAAATCAGACCAAAACTGTAGGAGGAGTAGCCTTTTAAAAGAATTTCACAAAAATTTCTATTTTTAGTAACCACGGCAACATCGCTCATTGAAATCAAAAACCGATATACAGAATTATGTATCTGAGTGTATTCCACTTGTGTGCCAAGTTATATTGAAATCAGACCAAAACTGTACGAGGAGTAGCATTTTAATAGAATTTCACAGAAATTTCTATTTTTAGTAACCAGGGCAACACCGATCATCGAAATCAAAAGCCGATACACAGAATTATGAATCTTAGTGTATTCTACTTGTGTGTCAAGTTATATTGAAATCAGACCAAAACTGTAGGAGAAGTAGCATTTTAAAAGAAATTCAAAGAAATTTCTATTTTTAGTAACCACGGCAACACTGTTCATCGAAATCAAAAGCCGATACACAGAATTATGTATCTTAGTGTAGTCTACTTGTATGCCAAGTTATATTGAAATCAGACCAAAACTGTAGGAGGAGTAGCATTTTAAAAGAAATTCACAGAAATTTCTATTTTTAGTAACCACAGCAACACCGTTCATCGAAATCAAAAACTGATACACAGAATTACGTATCTAAGTGTATTCTACCTGTGTGTCAAGTTATATTGAAATCAGACCAAAACTGTAGGAGGAGTAGCATTTTAAAAGAATTTCACAGAAATTTCTATTTTTTGTAACCACGGCAACACTGTTCATCGAAATCATAAACCGATACACAGAATTATGTATCTTAGTGTAGTCTACTTGTGTGTCAAGTTATATTGAAATCAGACCAAAACTGTAGGAGGAGTAGCATTTTAAAAAATTGTTTACAGACAGACGGACAGACGACGGACGCCGGACGCATTACTATCGCATAAGCTCTTCTGGTCTCTGACCAGTAGAGCTAAAAATCAGAAATCTGTAACAAGACTGCAGCTCTACTGGTTTGTGCTTGGTGTATCTTGGTATGGTCTACGTTCTTGTTTATTATTGAAATCTTAGTCTTGCTGACTGAGACTGTGGGAGTAGTTTTTAGAGAGAAATTATTCACAGAAATTTTATTTTTTGTAATCATGGCTATACCATTTCTTGATGTAAAAAAAAAAACCAGTCAATAGAATTATGTGGTATCTAGGTATATACATATATTACTTCTGTATCCAGTTATACTGAAATTGGTCCAAAACTAAACGTTGAGTAGTGTTTTGATAGAATTTCACAAAAAAATTCTATTTTTAGTATCCATGGCAACACTAATGACTATTGTCATAATCAATGCACAGAATATTAGTAGAGTGTATTGGTTACTTAACTGAACTGCAACTGTTTAAAAAATTGTTAAGGAATTAACAGACAGATAAACAGACACTTTATCATTGCATTTACTCTTCTAGTCTCTGACTAGTAGAGCTAAATATTGATATTTATAAAATATTTCAAGTTTATAGGTATTAATATACCGTATCCCTGATTAATGCAATAACATATTTTTTTTTACAAATAAAAAAGCCAATTTTTATCAGCAAGAGGAATATGTTGAGCAAGAAAAAAGGAGTTTTTTCAGCTGTTGTGCAATAATGATGTCTTAATTAGACGTTATAATTAAACAGAGTCATCTACAGTACACCCAGCTTCAACAGAAGAGACAGGAAACTAGAGAGTTACCTCAACGAAAAGGAAAGGATTCCAAGGAGCTAGACAAAGGTTAAAGGTCACAATTAAAATAACTGTAGCATTCTCTACATGAAGATTTTCAAAAGACAAAGATTACAATGAGTATAAATTTTATTAACAACTTATCTACAACCCTAGTCACTTTATACCTTTAGATTAAGTTTTCTAAAATAGTTGCCTTGAAACTGTACTGTGTACATAATTTATAATTTTCTGAGATGACACAATATTCATTGTGATAAACATTTTCGTGTGTTTAAACTATGGAACATGAAACAGACTTCAAATTATCCCCCTTAACACTCCACAAGATGTTCGTTTAATGATGTAATAAAACCAGTGGACAACCAAGGGAATTTAATGATCTAACCAAGGTCGCCAAAGGTCATAAACACAACCTGTTCATTAATTTTTTATTTCTTTATTTTTTCCCCCAATAAACCTATTTTTCTTTTACAGTAAAAAGTGCACATAACTTGTAACAAGAAATGTACATGAAGTAACAAGGAGAGGCATTTTTCTTCATTATAAAGTTATATAGATAATTTTGCGACATGATTTAAGGCCATTATGAAATGAAAATCACTTCACTATAAGAATGAATTTATTATAAGCATGCATGATTGTTTGAGGGTGTTTTATATTTTCCTTTACTTTTATTTTCTGAGCTTTTAGATCAGGGCAAGCAAAAAAAGTGTCATTAAATTCCCCTACATAACAGTCTAGCCTCCCTTTAGAACATTCATGAAATAAGAGACTGTTTTCTTCAGCTTAGTAAAAAGTAAAAAAGGCGTTAACATCATTCCATGCATAACATATTTTGTAACTCATACTTAGAAGCTGCATGCATTTTCACATCTATACAAACCTTAGTCAGAAGCAAACAGTGATTTAAATTAGTTTCTCTTAACGATTTGAGCTCAAGCTTTTCATTATTAAATCGTGATACCTGGGTAAATTCTAGTTTACATCCTATCCGTTAGTGGTGGCTCCAAGGGTGGAGTTTATACTGTATTAACAAGATCATATATTGTTAGAAATAGGTACGGAATTCATTAAAAATCTGTACTATCAGTAAAAAAAATAACAAGCAATGCATCTCCTCAAAACTTCTCCCCCCCCCCGGAAAAAAAAAACAGTGGCCCTTAATTGTGCTGCTAAATTTTCCAATTCACTTTCCTCTTACTGAAAAAAACTTCTGAATCAGTAACCATCTAATATGCCTACTTTGTAATTTGAGAATGATTGTCATGATAAAGATTTCTTGTACGCCTTTTACTGATTTCCTACTTTAAATATCCATGTGCTGCAGTTGCACGTGAATCTTTTCCATTTTTTTTGCAGGCATGCAACAGTTGACTCACAGAATATAGATTAAAATGAAACCATAATAGCCTCATATTAAATTTCTGAGGTATGAACCAAAATAAGATCTAAAGGGATATTTAATATATACATGTAAATTATATATTCAATGTCATAAAAGAGTAGTTCTTAATAAAGATCTCAAAACTGAAGCATTTGGATTTTTTTGAGAACAGAGTACCAGTAGAATTTCATTAGCTGGCCTACATTCATGAGTTTGGACTCAATACTACAGACACCAATTTACATGACTTACCTTGTAGCAGTTTACATGACTCATATTAACGTGACTTATGTTTATGTGACTTATTTTACGTGACTTACTTTGTAGCACCTGGAGGCAGTCCCAGTCTCTCATAATCGTTTTTTGCATTGCGGAGTTTCTGAATGGCATCCACCTGCTCCTTTGAGTAGCCAAGTGTGGTCTGTACTGGGACTCGCTTTCCTCCGTTCTCAAAAGCCGTGACAACAGACTCAAACAGCGTCTGTAAAATACAGATAATAAACTGAGCATAAACACAAACAATGTCTGGAAATAAAAGAACATGAAATCATGAAAATTTCTGTAAAACTGAAGTAAACAATCATTCGTAAAGCTAAAGTGTGGTTTTTCTGGGCCTCACAAAATAATGGTACAAACCTGGAACATTTCTGACACACCCTCTCCCGTCTGGGCTGACGTCTCAAAGTAATGGTAGCCCTTGGTCTCTGTCCAGATTCTGGCCTCAGCTTCATCCACCACCCTCTTCTTATCCGACTGAAAAACAATTTATCTCCAGTTATTCACCCTTGTTCTCCATGTACCAATACAAATCTCTGTGACTCACTATGTACAGCAATAATTTATACAGAAAGTCAAATCTTGCCATAAGCAAATTTTGTGGGATAAAATATAAGGGAGAAATAACCATTGCTATGAGAATCAATTCTTTAACGTTAAACCAATGTTTCATCTAAAAAGTGCTACTTCTAGGCTCTAACTTGGTCTGAATGGTGAGAGTACTCTGTCTGCTTTAACTTCATTTTAATTTACTTCTGCTAGAAAATTTATATATCATTACCGATTCATTTTGTGAACAGAGGATTTCATTTTTCTATTTTACCTTCAAATGCCTAGCAATTGACACATATTTCTCTGAGCATGAAGGTCCACAGATTTATTTACCTTGTTAGCACAAACACACACGACAACGTTGTCCATTTCTGACTGGTTCCCAATTTCATTCTGCATTTCCAGCATCCAGCTGTCAAGTGCGTCAAAACTCTGTCTATCGTTAACGTCAAATACGACCACAGCTCCCTGTGTGTCCTTATAAAACTCATTCCGCACCTGTAAAATAATAAAAACACAATTACAGCTCCCTGTGTAATAAAACACAACTTACAAAGGGTTGGAAAAAAGCTGTGTATTAATATGAAGGCTTTACCTCGTAAAATATGGGATGTCCAGCCATATCAAAGATGTTCACCTTAATTTCTCTGTCTCTGACCGTCACTCTGTAGTCAAATTAAACGAAGGAAATGTAATCTCATAAAATATGAAATGCTGTATAAAATATTGATGCACATTTAGAGAGCACTGAATCTTATACTTACTTTGTTACCCCATAATCAATCCCTATAGTGGCTAGGTACTTGTGAACAAACCTCTTCTCACAATATCGCTTAATGATGCAGCTCTAAAAGTAAAATTGAAATAGTAAGATCTAGTATTTAAAAAAATAATTTAATTAAATACATTGTGCTCCGATAAAGCCCATATATTGAACTAATTCATTATTATTATAATGAAAATGAGCAAAAAATGAGCTAAATACAGAGAAAAATTCAAATTGAAATATTTTGGATATGTAAAGCAAAGTTTTGCTATAAACCTTCCAAGAAATACTTTGCTGGCAGCATTCAATGAAATTATTGCAAATATAACAGGCCCCCAGATATTGTAAAGATTGTTCTTACATGGAGCTAAAAGGAACAAAAAAACTATAATACATGCATCTACAAATGCCTTTCATAAAATAAATGGTAAATTTGGTAATATAGGCCTAATTAGACCCAGTTATGGAAATATGCAGCTTACATTTGACATCACAGTCTTAACAGTGTTTTGTGCACTTGTAAAGAGTTAGATCAAAGTTTATATAAGGGTAACTTTTGTAAAGTTTTTGATGGTACAGCAGTTATTTGTCAACTGCATGTACTTGCTGGAGTGGTAACTAATGATCATGCCATATCTTAAATATAAACAATACAGGCAGACACAATATATGCCATTATATGGTTCTAAAAATATTATCACATATATGAATAAATATTAATTAACTTCAGTAACAACATAGTAACAGTGTCTCTGGACAAGCCCTCGTCAAACTGCAGGTCCGATGAGAACGGGTGCTAGTCACTGCGGGTTCCATGTTCGTTTGCCCTAAAAATTGTTCGCCCGATATCCCGTTCGCCCGATTTTTGGTTCGCCCAGAGTCCGTTCGCCTGATTTCTCGTTCGCACAGGGCACCCCAGATTATATAGAATATAAGTGGTAAAACCTTCAAATGCTCATTTATATAAGGGATCTATTAACGCGGTCCCTTAATTGTTGTCAAAACATAGCCCAATTCGTAAAAACAACCCCCCCCAAATAACATTGATAATAGTCAGTAATTAACTATCGGACAAACACTATTTTAAAAATGCATTTCAAATCAAAAATTAATTAAGACTAAATAAACATTGTTCCTGGTTTGAGAAAAAATAACCCAACTTCGCAAAGGAAATGTTAATCTTTATTTCAAATAAGTTAATATATATAAGTATATATAATATAATATATAAGTCATCAAAGTAACTTCTGAATTTCAAACAAAGGTTAATTATGGCTGTAAGATTGAAGACCGGTCACTGCGCCCCAAAACCAGAATGCCCCGCCATGTATGAGCACCCCAAATATTTTTACGAGACAGATTTCTAAATCTTCTCTTATTTTACGTTTTAAACGACAGTAACCCCATAGGACAATACATTTTTAAAATAACAAAAAAAAAAAACAACCAAAAAGAAAAAAAACAAAAGATAAAACAAAACGCTCAACATAGTAAAAACATTGTCATCAAAGTGACTTCTAAATTTCAAACAAGGGTTCATTATGGTTGTAAGATTGAAGACCAGACTGAACAACTCAACACTGTCCAGAGACAGATTTGCTCTTCTCTTTTAGTTTTACAGACATTTTTTATCATGTTTATGGAGGTCAGATTACATCATACCTTTCCTGTCTCAGCGTTCCCCATGCTGATTATTTTTATTCTCAGCGGCTTTTTCGACTTCTTGTCCATTCCTGTCATCTTTAATTTTTTACCAAACCTCAACTATCATGTGTAAGTTGTAAACACAAAAAAAATATTTACATGTCATCATATAATGATCAGAATTTCTTTCGTTTCTCTATCACGGTAAATATGTATAACTTTCATGGTAACAAACATCTGATTAAGATTCACAAAAGTCTACTTCAAATATCTTCTCTTCATTCCCCCAAATATTAATCTTGCAGATAACTCTTGAAGCTGAAAGCGTCTTTGGCAACTCAAAGCAAGGGAGCGGAATTTCACTTCCGCAGATAATATCTCAGGTAATTTGATTGGATAAGCAATGGAATTGAAAGAAATTGATAGCTTGTTCTTATAATATTCGAATTTTATTCATTCGTCCGATTTTCCGATCATATATTTATTCATTTCCCGTTTTTATTCCCCCGTAAATGAAGTTTTGGGGATTATATAGTTTTTGTCGTGTCTGTCTATCTCTCTGTTTGTCCGCAACGCAAAATTTTGAAATCATGGGCGTCAGAAGCAAATCGAAAGGGCGGGGGAAGAGGGGGGAAAAATCCCAATTTCCATTGCCTATATAACGCAAATATTTGCATTTTTAAAACGTGCTAATTTCAGCAAATTTTTACACTTATTTTAATGAAGGTATTTAGACACGCCTAGAAAAAACACATAATACACAAAATACATTTATATAACACTTCAGAAACTGAAATTTGCTGTTTAAATTTTTTTTTATATTTATCTGTTAAAATATCCTCATGACATGAAAAAAAATGCATGCGACAATGCCGATTGCATAATGCATGTACAGTTTTATATGTATAGGCAATATAAACTATGCAATAGTCCTCTGAGTCTCTGCACTCAGTTTGGTACAACTTGCTGTTTAAGTAGTTTTTACATTAAAAGTACAAAACTAAAGTTTAAACTAAGCTATAGTTTGATTAATAAAAACGCAACAAATATTTAACATGTGGGGCTCCTCGCTCTCTCTTATAGGAGGTTAACCCCCCCTCCCCCAACTCCTTCAAGATCCACCGCTACACTTCTTCTGTTTTGGTGTTGAGATGTGGCGGGAAAATGTTTGGCACATTGTAAAACGCGCTCTATCCTAGTTTCCTAGACCAACATGTCTTAATTTTCTTTGCTTTTAAGAAATCAATATTTCATCAGATTTTTGAAAAATATCCATAGGAAGTGTTTAGATATACATTTCATTTCAAATTAATACAGCAGATCCTGTTTTAAAAAGAGAAAGTAAAATTGTTTATTTACAACGTGGTCTTTGTTTTTATTTAGACTATGCCTTACACTCCTACTAATTTTCTCCGCACTTCAGTTACATCAGAGTTTGTCAATCAGGATTGGATGAAATATTTACCCCATTATTTATAAAATTGAATTTTACGATTATTGTGCTTTTTCCTCAACATTGAGAAATCTTTGTTTGATATTAAAACGCCGGCGATATGATGTTGAATATTTTTATTTAAATTGTTAGCTCCGCAGAAACGCACAGGGACTTAAAACTTTCTTCTATCAAATCAAAGTACTGAGGGATCATATTGAGATGACTTAGGTCACGTGATTCCATTCAACCAATCAGTGCTTAGTGTAACGCGATTCCAAACAAGACACGTTATTTTTTCGACAAGGATTTTCAGTCAATTTTGGATTATTTATAGTGTTTATCGAACTGATAATGCTGTATTTTCAGCTATAGCAATACGAAGTTTTTGTTTATTTTGACACTTCGTGTCATTTCACCTTCGTTTGCTTGTGTTTTGGGTCAAAATCTTTGACCCTTAACGAGTGCATTGTTTACTAACAATGGCGAACTTGGCCAATGAACCTAATCGTTTGAATAGCGATGCTGTCTTCGACAGTTTGGTTGCGGGAGTTCAATCCCATAATGACAGAAATCAATTCTTGTCCATTGTTGTGCCTGAAGCTGCAAGAGAAGAAACAGTTCAAACTGTTCAGAGTGATTGTGTAGTGGGCGGAGCTCCGCCTGCTTTCCCGCCATCGATGTTGATGGACGCCCAGAAGACCCAGAATGCCCTGCGCCAAACAAATATGGCTGCGCCCATGGACGAAGACGATGATGATGATCATGTGCAATGGAAAAAACTGTTTTTTCAAAACCAAAGTATACTTAATCATCTCATGCGACAAAGACCATTGGTTAATACCACTGAACAGCCTGTTTCTAAGAAACGCAAGGCACGTATTACCATTCTGGCATAAAACAATATTTTCAGCAGTAGTTGTGCAGCCAAAAAATTTCACAATTAAAATAGAAAGGCAATATTCAAAACAATATTATAAATAAAATCAGATTAAAAACTCTGTTATTGAGAGATCTAACACTGAAAGATAATATGATGTAGTTTACATGGATAATTGTGTTTTCAGGTCGCAAATGAGCCTGATGAACTTACATCGGACAATGATGACGAAGAAACTCTTGATGACCTGATATCCAAAGTGCAAAAGGACAAAGACGAGGACAAGGATGAAGAGGATTTCTTGGAATCATTAGAAGAGTTTATGGTAAAAGATGACAAAACAGGACCAGCTCTAAGTGCTGAGTTAGCAAAAGTTATCAACACAAATTTCCAAGTAAGACCATCTGAAGACAAGGCAAAAAAAAAAAATTTGTGTGAAAAACACAACAGACCCAAAAACTGCTCTAACATGACGGTGCCCCGTATCAATGAAGAAATATGGCCATCCTTAAAGAAAAAGGCTCAGTCAATAGATTTTAAAATTTAAAAATCCCAAACAATTGTGTTAAAAGCTTTGAGCCCTGCTTGCAGACTGTTAGATAAATTGATTTCGGCAAGAAAATCAAAAACATCTGAAGCCACAGATATGAAGGAATGCCTTGAACTAGCACAAGACACAGTAAAATTGTTGCAATTAGCTTTTACAGATTTATCTCACAAACGGAGATATTTAATCCGGCCAGAATTGAAACAGAGTTATAAACCTCTGTGCAATGATTCGAACAAGGTCACAGAATTCCTCTTCGGGGACAACGTAGATGAAAAAATCAAGAAAATTGATACCTCGAAGAAAGTGAGCAAAAAACTCCAAGGATACAGTTTTCAAGGGTCATCTGCAGGAAAAAATCAGGGAAGCCATCAGAAATCTTATGGATCTGGCTACAGATTTAGTGGAAAACCCCAGACACATGGCACCTACTCCCATTCCTACAAATATGACCAAAACAACAATGGGTCTTTTTTAGGGAAAGGCAGGGGCAGGAGACCACCTCAAACCCAACAGAAGAAGTAGACAATTCTACTCAACCAACAATCACAGACATAGCTCATCTTGACCATTCTGTAAGTACAGTTAATAGTGAGGAAAAATGCAACATTCTTGAAAAATTTCATAACACACCTGAAAATTTCTATGGTGGAAAAATTTGTTCTTATATTGACAAATGGAAGGAATTAACATCAGATAGGAAAATTCTTAAAACTGTACTAGGATATCAACTTGACTTAATACAGTCTCCTTTGCAAGATAGGGTTCCTCATCAAATAAGGTTCTCTCCAGAAGAAATGATTGTCATTGATACAGAAATTCAAAAACTCCTTGACAAAAAAGTGATTGAAAAGACAGAAAGAATGGAAAATGACTTCATTTCAAACATTTTTACTAGGAAAAAACATGATGGAACTTTTAGATTAATTCTAAATTTACAAGATTTGAACAAGGATGTAGAATATCACCACTTCAAAATGGAAACAATAAAAAGTGCTTTGTGTTTAGTAAAGCAAGATTGTTGGTTGGCCTCGGTAGACTTAAAAGATGCCTACTATTCTGTACCAATATATTCCGCAGACAGAAAATTCTTAAAATTCATATGGAGAAATCAGTGTTTTCAATACACTTCTTTACCTAATGGATTATCTTCTGCCCCACGTGTGTTTACAAAACTTTTAAAACCAGTTTTTAGTACATTGAGAAAACAAGGATTTGAAAGTGTACCATATATAGATGACATTTTATTGTTAGGTGATAGTTTTGAACATTGTGCTCAAAATATAGGAAGTACATCAACATTACTTGACAATTTAGGATTTACTATTCATCCTACCAAATCTGTTGTTGAGCCTGTGCAAGAAATAGCATTTTTAGGATTTCTCATAAATTCTAAGAAAATGATCGTTTCTTTATTGCAAGACAAAGCAAAAGATATAAAGGATCTAGGGTCTAAATTTATTATCAAACATGAAATCGTGATAAGAGAGTTGGCGCAGCTTATTGGAAAAATGGTTGCGGCTTCACCAGCTGTCCAACATGCACCTCTACGATACAGAAATCTTGAAATTTTCAAAGATAATATGTTACGACAAAATAGAGGAGATTTTGACAAAAAGATTCTTTTGACCGTTGAATCTATTAAGGACATTTCATGGTGGTGTGATAATTAGAGCTGGGTATCGCGGCTGAAAAATCGTATCGCGATATATTGCAATATTATATTTTGTATTGCAGTATATCACAATATAAATTTTTAAATAAATTTTGATTTTCATCAATGTTAAATGAAAACACAAACTGAAATTACATGTATTCTCGAGTTGACATTGCAACTGCCTGATCGCGTTTTGTGTACGCAAGTGGCAAGCTAAGTTTTTTTGTGGCAAAACTTTAAGAATCAAGTTGTAATATTCAGATTCTGCTTTAACATGAAGGGCTTTCATGTAACAGTTGTTGTCTTTTCATCTCTGACAGACATGTCTCTGGTTTCCGATCAAACGTCACGTTCCTTGCCGCCATATTTTACCTTGGAAAGGGCAAATAACTCTTTTTGTAACAATTAATAGCATATCGAACCCGAACCGGTATTTACAAAAAAATACCGCGATACGTATTGTGAAGAACGAAATCGGGATACACCGGTTAACCGGTAATATCGCACAGCACTAGTGATAATATTTGCACAAGTTCAAAGGCCATCCTAATTCCTAATGTAGACATTATTTTAGAAACAGATAGTTCTCAAAAAGGATGGGGAGGTTGTGAAATCAAGTCTGGCAAGAAGACTGGTGGAAATTGGTCATATGAAGAAAAGCTTTATCACATTAACTATCTAGAACTTAAAGCTGTGTTTCTGAGCATTAAGACATTTTGTAGCACATCAGAAAACACACATATACAAGTTAGATTGGACAACATGGTGGCTATGCATTATATAAACAACATGGGGGGCAGAATTCCTGAACTCAATTTGTTAGCTAGGGATATCTGGTTTTGGTGTATAGCAAGAAACATTTGGATAAGCGCCTCTCATATTCCTGGTGTTGACAATGTAGAAGCAGATAGACTGTCACGCACTATTAATGATGATTTAGAGTGGAAACTGAACGAGACTGTTTTTGACAGTATATGTCAAATATTTAACTTAAAAAATGGAATTGACTTGTTTGCATCCAGATTAAATCATCAACTTGATAGATATGTGTCCTTTCTCCCGGACCCGAAGCTATTGGTGTTGATGCATTTTCTTTTCCTTGGAAAAATGACAAATTTTATATTTTTCCTCCTTTCAGTATGCTGGGGAAAGTATTGCAGAAAATTCAGCAGGACAAAACAAATGCAGTAGTGATAGCACCACTGTGGCCCACACAAGCGTGGTTTCCAGCACTTCTGAAAATGATTTATCTGCAACCTTACCTTCTGAACAACAAAAACATCCTTACATTGCCAACAGATCCGAACAGACAACACAGGATTCCAAAGCTGAAGATGGGATGTTTTCCGTTGTCCGGAAACTTCTTCAGGACAGAGGAATATCGGAAGACCTTGCCGTGGTCATTTTCAACTCCTGGAGGAAATCTTCTCAAAGACAATACTGGAGTTATATCAAACGATGGTTGCAATTTTGTGATTCAGGGAAAATTGATTCATTTAATCCAACTGTAAATAATTTTCTTTGTTTTTTACAAACTTTGTTTGACCAAAAATTGTCATATAGTGCAATCAATACAGCAAGATCTGCTGTATCATCATTACTTTCACTGTGTGGTAAAGAAAACTTTGGATCTCATACTCTAATTAAAAGATATTTAAAAGGTGTTTTTGTCAAACGACCAACATTACCAAAGTATAGCTGCACATGGGATGTGTCAATAGTTATAAATTATTTGAAAACATTATTTCCACTTTCAGAATTGTCTTTGAAACTTCTGTCATGTAAAACTCTTATGTTATTAGCTTTATTGACTGGTCAAAGAGGGCAAACATTACATTTGTTAACTGTTGATGATGTAGTTGTAGGAAATGATCATGTAGAAATTAGATATAGTTCTTTGTTAAAAACTTCCAAACCAGGAAAGCATGTAAATAATGTTAAGTTTCTAATGTATGTAGAAAAGGAACTGTGTATTGTGAGGACACTATGTGACTATTTAGAAAGAACAAAATTTATAAGACAAGATAAGAAATTGTTTGTCAGTACTATGAAACCTCATAAGGGTGTTAGCAGAGATACCATAAGTAGATGGATACGTGATACAATGGAAATGTCGGGGATAGACATATCTAAGTTTTGCCCACATTCAACACGGGCAGCTGCTACTAGTGCCGCTCATAAAGCAGGAGTACCAATAGACATTATCATGGAGAAAGCTGGCTGGTCGAGGGGACTTCCGGTGTGGCTGCGCAAATGGCGTGAAGTGAGAAGGAGCAGAGGGTCGTTTTTTCTGTTTTCCTAAGTGAACATTAATATTTGATACGAGGCATTGCAGATAGTTTTCTTAATTACGTGAAGACATTCGTGTTTTAGGTGAATTTCAGGTATTTTCCTCTTTGTTAAATGCAACAGACTGTAAGTCACTACTTTGCACAAGGATATTCGGGAAGCTCGTGCAAGATGCCGAAGAGAAAAGATACGGAGAAGGAGAGTGCGCAAAATGATGAGGTGTCAAATAAAGAGTTAAAGGAACTTTTCTCTAATCTAATACAGAAGTTGGAGAGTTCAATGAACGAGAGGCTTACTGCGCTTGACAAAAAAGTAGAGGAAACGCTGATCGTTATTAAGGAGGAGATAACTGATATGAAAACAGCGCTTCAAAACCAAGATGACCGATTAACTGATTTAGAAAAGCTAAACACAGAGGTTATACAACCCCAAAGTAAAAAGGTAAGCCTTCTTGAGGCTTCTTTAAAAGAACTGCAAGATCATATTACATACCAAGAGTTAAGATCTCGGAAATACAACCTCTTATTTTATGGCATTCCTAAAGCAGAGAATGAAGTTTCAAACGAGGTTATTGTGAAATTTTTGAGTGAAAAATTGGGCATGTCAACAGCAGAGTCTATAATGATTAAAAACTCTCATAGGGTTCCAAAAAACCCCAACAGCAGTTACAAACCTGAAGCACCAGAAGCAGTCATTGTTAAATTCGTTCTTATGGAGGACCGTAATATGATACTAAATCATGCCAGAAACACTACCCTACCGAAAGGCTATGCAATACGAACAGATCTACCCGTGCATTTGAAGAGAAAGAGGGCAGAGCTGGCTCAAAAGGCATATGAACTCAGGAAATCAGGAATGAAGACGCGAATCCGTGAAACGAAAGACGATGTGATTCTGGAGTATCGACAAAAAGGAGAAAAAGAATGGCTCGCTTTTAGTGATTCCTTCTAATTGATCTAGATAAGAACAAGATTATTTGCAGGAGATGACAGGTTGTAGGAGTATGATATGGTGAAGGTTTTGTATATCTGTAAAGTGCTGAGTTATGCTACAGTTGGTATCGTGTTGTTTATTTGTCAAATAATAAGTACATGTATGTTTTAGATGCTATTAGAAAGATATACTAAGGTATGCTGCAGATGTTTAAAAGTAAAATACCAGTGTTTTGAGCTTTGGATGATATCTGTAAAATTCAGAGTTATGCCTTAGTTGTTAATAACTTGTAAAATATTGAGAATTTTTGGTATCGTTATCTGTGAACTACTGTGTTATGTCATAGTTGATAACTTGTAACATATCTACATGTAGTATGTCTCAGGATATATATTTGTTTGGCAGCTTATGGTTTGCTGTATAAATTACATGGGGACATATTGGTTTTTTCTTTTTAATGTAATAAATAACTAAATTTCAACAAAGATTACAAAGATTACTGGTAGAAGTTCTTAGAGGAGCTTGTATATATTATTATTTTTTCTATGAGAGAACTACGGTTCACTATCTTATTTAGGTGGCTAAGTTAAATTAAAAAGACCCAATGCGATGTAATACGTGAATTTTCTTGATTTGTTTTGTTACCATACAGGAAGTATTTTTCATTTTTGATATATGTGTGAAAGAATGGAGAGTATGCAACATGCATATTTTTTTGCCTTTATTCAACTGTGTAGTGTAATCTATGACTAAGTTAAAAATTACTTCTGTAAACTGCAGAGGTTTACATGATTCTATGAAAAGAAAGGATGTCCTAAACTATTTAAGAAATTTTAAATCATCTATTTATTGTTTACAAGACACCCACTGTACAGAATTAGAGAAAAATTCAGTTTATGCCCAATGGGGTAATGACATACTCATCAGCTCAGGAAAATCAGATGCAAGAGGGACTTTAACCCTTTTTAATAACACAAATGAAATAAAAATTTCTAAAGTTTATAGTGATAATGAGGGGAATTTCATTATATCAAATATAATGGTGGATAACAAGTACTCAATCACTTTGGTTAATTTATATGGTCACAATAAAGATAATCCTAAATTTTATGCAGAAATAAGTGATAAAATGGATGATTTTTTTGATACTGACTTTATAATTATGTGTGGAGACTGGAATGTAGTACAAGATTACCAGTTAGACTGTTACAATTATGTTAGAGAAAACAATCCCAAAAATAAACTTGAAATTGAAAAATTAAAATCAAAATTCAATTTAGTAGATCCTTGGAGAATCAAAAACCCAGATGCTAAAAAATATACATGGAGTAGGAAGAACCCAGTAAAACAGGCTAGACTTGACTTTTTTTTAGTATCAGAGGAACTCTTATCAATTATAAATGATGTTCACATGATGCCGGGCTATAGGACTGATCACTCTATCATAGAATTAGATATTACTATTAATGAATTTAAACGTGGAAAGGGATTCTGGCGTTTTAACAATTCCTTATTGAGAAACAAAGAATTTGTGACAAATGTTAAAAAAATTATAAGGGAAACGGATAATGAATATCGTATTGATGAATCAATGTTAGGAATACCAGATAATCTTTTTCTTGATGTTCTATTAATGAAAATAAGGGATATGGCAATACAATTATCTGCAAATTTGACCCGAGAAAGGAGGGATCACAAAGCAAAGATTGGAAATCAACTTAGAATTTTACATGATATGTATAATAATTACCCTTTGTCAATTTATCTAGATATGATAAGTGACCTTGAGACAGAATTAGAGGAAATTAGAAAATATGAATTGAAGGGGCTATTGTTAAGAAGTCATTGTAAATGGATAGAAGATGGGGAGAAACCTACAAAATATTTTTTTGCCTTAGAAAAAAGAAATTATGTCAATAAAAATATTAGCAATTTAATCAATAATGATGGTAAATATGTAAATAAGCAAGCAGATATCTTAGAAGAAGTAAGGAACTTTTACAAAAAATTATATGAAAACAAAGATCAGGAGCTTGATGATGTAAATCTTGAAGACTTATTCCAAAACTTTGAGGTTCCTAAAATAAATAATGATATGAAAAACATTTTAAATGCTGAAATTACAAAACAAGAAATACTTCAAGCTCTTAAAAATTTTAAGAACGACAAAACACCTGGAACTGACGGTTTTACAGCAGAATTTTTCAAGTTTTTTTGGACAGATATTAATTCATATATTCTCAAATCCTTTAATTACAGCTATGAAGTAGGTCAATTATCTTATACTCAGATGCTTGGAATTATTTCTATTCTACCAAAAGGCAATAAGCCAAGGGAACAATTAAAAAATTGGCGACCAATTACATTATTGAACATTACATATAAACTCTTATCTAGTGTCTTAGCAAATCGAATGAAACCAATTCTGTCAAAAGTAATACATGAAAATCAAAAAGGGTTTCTTGCTGGTAGATATATTGGTGAAAACTCAAGGTTATTATATGACATCATACATTATTGTAAAGAGAATGATCATTCAGGTCTTGTTTTATTGATTGACTTTGAGAAAGCATTTGACTCTATTTCTTGGAGATTTATTTTTAAAGTACTCAGATTTTTTAATTTTGGTGAGAATTTTTTAAAATGGATAAAGATTTTGTTTAGAGAACCTAAGTTATGTGTTATTCAAAATGGTATTTTTTCTGAATTTTTCCAAATGGGACGAGGTTGTAGGCAAGGTGACCCAATTTCACCTTACTTGTTCCTACTATGTGCAGAAATAATGGGAATTATGATTAGAAATAATAAATTAATAAAGGGCATTGTTATTGAAGATAAAGAATATAAACTACTACAATATGCTGATGATACAGTTTTATTAATGGATGGTTCAGAAGACTCAATTAGATCAGCTTTGTCTTTAGTCAATCAGTATTCCAAATTCTCTGGACTGAAGCCAAATTATGATAAAACTCAATGTATTAGGATTGGATCTACTGTTCATACTGATGATAACTTGTGTGATAAATATCAAAACTTGATGTGGTCACAGGAACCATTTACAGTGTTAGGTATAGCATACTGTGTAGATCTAGACACAAACACTATGTTTGATTTGAATTTTTTGCCAAAGATTGATTCTGTCAAAAAGCTTATATCATCATGGTCTAGAAGACATTTATCAACGGCAGGTCGTATAACAGTAGTAAAAACCTTGCTTTTGCCTAAATTTAGTCACTTATTAATTAGTTTACCGAGCCCTTCTAAAGAAAAACTCAAAGAAATTGAAGCTATATTTTTTCATTATATCTGGAATACCAAAACGGCTAGGGTGGCTAAAAATATTATATGCCAAAGTTATGAAAACGGTGGTATGAGAATGACATGTCTTGATTCATTTTGTAAAAGTTTAAAAATTACATGGATTCGCAGATTGTTTGATAGTTCATGTAAATCAGCCTGGAAAGAATTGCTAAAAGATTTAATTCCTGACATTAAATATTTAGTTATCTTTGGTAGGGATTTTTCAAAAAAACTTAAGAAAGATACGGAAAATGTTTTCTGGAATGATGTTTTTTCAGCATTGTTGGATTTGAGATTATGTATTGATGATCAAACATCTATTTTAAGTCCCATATGGTATAATCCATCAATATGTATAAACAACAGAAGTGTTTGTTATAAGTCATGGCTGAGATAAGGTATACAATTTGTTTTTGATTTTTATGATACAAATGGGACTTTGTTAGGATACCAAGACTTTTGTAAACAATATGATTTAAAAACACCTTTTACAATGTTTTTAGGCATAACAAATTGTATTAGAAAATTACAGTTGAATTATGATCATAATATAATTCAAAGAAATCAACCTTTCTTCCCAAAATTCTTACAAACAATAACAAAAAGCAAACAAGGTGCAAGAGATATCTATGATGTTTTTATTAGTCAGAAATACAAAAAACCAAAAAGTGAAATGAAATGGGAAAACATTTTAGAACTTAATGTTGATGAATTTTGGTGGAAAAAACAAAACATTCTGTTTTTTAACATAACAAATGATATACAGTTAAGATGGTTCCACTATAGAATTGTACATAGAATTTTACTACAAATACATATTTACACAAAATTGGTGTTACTGACTCAGATTTATGTAGTTTTTGTAAGAAACACCCAGAGACACTTTGTCATCTTTTTTGGGAATGCGAGTGTGTTGCAGAAATTTGGGAAAATGTACTGGATTGGATGAAAGAACAGTTTGGAGTTGATATATCTCTAAACAAAGTTGATGTTTTGTTGGGAAAACATTATAAATATAACAATATATTTAATTTAGTAGTATGTATAATAAAAAAACATATTTATAGAAATAGATGCAAAAAATGTGTACCATCTTTTGAGAGGGTCAAACAAGAGGTTATGTATTATTTTAATTGTGAAAAATATATCTATAAGAAAAATGGGGAAATGGACAGTTTTAAAAAACGATGGAATTTGATAATGTTTTAATATGATTAATATATTTGAAAAAACAATGCAGTTACAGATGTACATCAACTTTTTACTGATTATATTAAGATTTTAGTTGTTAAATATTATTATAAATATAATCATATGCATGTTATGTAGCGAAAGGTGTGTGAATGATATGTGAAAAAAATGTCCTGTCACATTATGATTGTGTAATATATATGTGTATTATGTATGTTACTTAGTGAACCCAGGGCCCCAACCCTGGCACTATTATATACTTGGACATGTGATGGGGCAATAAAAAAAAAAAAAAAAAAAAAGCTGGCTGGTCGAACGCTAGTACTTTTCAAAGGTTTTATAACAAACCGATACAGACATCTGCACAGTTTAATAAAAGTATTTTAAAAAGTGTTACTTGATTAAATTCGATATGAAGAATGTAAATAAATGGAATGTTCTTTAGTTCTACTCTTACTTTAATTATTTATGCATAGACAAATACATCAGCTCTGAAATCTCATATGATCCCTCAGTACTTTGATTTGATAGAATTCTTAAATTAAAGG
>NW_026921686.1:77500-101089 GCF_032062105.1 Saccostrea cuccullata | reverse complement strand
TATAACTTCTAATGTCTTTGCCATCGTTTTCTGTCTTCAATTACTTATTTTGAATAGTTGAAAACGGAGTGGGAAAATTTAATGAAGATAAATGATATTTCTTCAATTTTCTAATACATATACACCCATAGACACCGAATGACTGAATGACTGTCCATCGTCAACAGATTCGTCAAAGCGAAAACCAGTGCATTGCCGTGAGCGGACATATCAGAACATGTGCTGAAAATTGTTTTCCTAATTTTAAAGTGTTTCCTATATACAAGTTCTACAAAAAGACTTCCGGAAAAAAAGTGAAACCAAGGAAAAACATTTTCTTTCATAATTTCAATCAAAGCTAAATGCCCTGTCATAATTCCCCATTTTTAAAAGTGAGTTATCTCCCCTCAAAATCGGAACTCTTCTACACTAGCATAACTTCTGCTGACAACGCATTACGATAATCCAACAAAATAGTGATCAACTTACATGCTGCATTTAAAAATTTTATAAGAAGGAAACGGTTTGCATTTTTTTTTTTTTAGAAAATAAGCGATTTTATAAAGGGTCTGTTAGCCCTCTTTTTATAAAGCTATACGAATTAGCCATGCACGTAGCATCGTCTTTAAAAGTTGGGGGGGGGGGGCCAAATAAATATTTTTTTCTTACCTGGAAAAGTTGACAAGCAGAGAGAAAAACCTTGCCCAAAGTCGAAAAAGCTACTTATTTCAGTACCAGTTCCTTGGCATACAATACTTCATATCCCTTATATAACTTTACCGAGGTATAAAATGTGTGTGTGTGTTTGGGGGGTTGGGGGGGTGGTGGTAACCTGTCTCTCAATGAACATTTTCAATCGAAAAAGTAATGTTGGGAAAAAAAGTGGGGGTGGCGCTAGGCCCCTTGACACCCCCCCCCCCTCCTCCCCCCGTTGCTACTTGCCTGTTAGCTGGTAAACAACTTCAACAAATTTAAATTTTATGTTACGTTATTGTAATTTTTTCTTAAAATCTTACATACACGTAAGTTTTTGATAAGCGTTGTGGTGAAACCGGGAAGGTGAATTATTTCGCTGGATGTTAGTTGAGTGTTACACAATTGAACTCAGAACTGACCATAAGAATATTTCAAATCAACTTTTATGCGAATTTGATTGACACTTAGGTGATGCACGAGGATTTCGTGCGTACAGGTACAGAGAACAAATGTGTAAATGGTTGAACAGTTGAATATTAAGTTGAGGAAATTAACAATTATTAGAATTATTAATTGTGAAATCAATATAATTACGGTATATATATTTTTTTCACAGATATACATGTATGTCACTTACACGGGGTTTCATGACTCTCTCTCTCTCTCTCTCTCTCTCTCTCTCTCTGATATTGTTTTTTACACACTTTGCAAAAAAGACTAACTTATAAAATAAATACATGCACTTACACTGAAAGGATTTTAAAAACTTTTTTTTTTTTAAAAATGAATAACACTTGAGAAAAGAATGTTTTCCGTTAATTACCGAGAAATATGCTAGGAAATTATTGTATCAATTTCGTGTTTCTGCTGTCAATTCTCTGATCTGAAACAAAATGTGTATTTTACTCGGGAATATACATTTACTTAAGAAATAAATAACAAGTTTATAAACTTCAATGGGAATTGAAGTGGGTCGGTCACGTGATCAAATCCTGTGAAGGCCGAAGGCCTTCTCAGAAGATTTGATCACGTACCGACCCACTTCAATTCCCATTGAAGTTTATAAACTTGTTATTTATTACTTATATATACATTTGAGACAGACAATTGAATATTTTCGAATTTAAATTATTGCACTAACCGTCCGTCGTAGATTTTGAAAAATGACGCAAGGTGTAAATCGGCTTGCATGGCGGTTACGCTTCAAATTCATTAGGCTAAGGAATCTCTCGAAGGGAATATTTTTTGAAAGGCTACTTGTGATCAGTAATAGTGAACAGATTGTTGTCTGGGAATAGTTTTATTCTTGAAAATTGATAATCAGTGCTGAAAAGACACAAGAAACACGTCCGAAGTTTGATGATAAAAAGTTGGAGGAATTTCGGTCGCTGGAAAGGGATGGATGGATCCGATGGACCGAGACACTTGTCCGAGCCAGTCAATTTGCAATTTGATCAAAAATATTCCACGGTTTCAGTAACTAAAGGCATACTTATCGTAAAACACTGATAAACACGGAGACACTGGCGACAGCTTTACATTGAACTACGAAAACACCGAGGTGTTTGGCAGCTGTTCATGGCATGATTGCAAAGATATTTTCCAACAGATTTACACAGTTATCGTGAGTAAAATTTAAAGATAAAATAAAAGTTTATCATGAAAATTTAACCAAAGGTTATTGAAAAAATAAGGATGAACGTTAGAGACTGTGCAGCTGACAGAAGTGAAGAAGAAATGTAAACAAACGCTTAGGCTCCTAGTTTTCTCTATGTACACAGGTTGAATCGATAGCCCAAAAACCGTATGAAATACTTGTTAACATTTAAAATAAAAAAAAATCATTTTACTTGCTTATTTTATTCATTTTTATACACTAAAAGCGAGTAGAGCGGTAATTTTAAAATTTGACGACCGGTAGATATTATTGCGCCGTGTGATACGTCACGCATTTGACCTCTGACCTTGACAAACTTCATACAGAATTGAAGATATTTTCTCTCTGTATGTTTATATAATGGAGAGATACCACAATGTATATATATGTGCTTAGATATCTTACACTAAAACTTTGATTAAATGCAGCTCAGACTTTATACGACACGTAGAAGTAACACGAATTCAAGTCGATGCTATTTTAATTAGTCTTTCTTCGTTACATGAACACATGAGATTAAATTATTCATTTAGAATTCCATTAATTTTAAAGTTTTAATACTATACAGTGAATCAATTATTTAAAAAAAAAAAAAAAAAATTTTGGAAACACGGTTAATTCAATTGAAATAGGCCTTTAATTGTCACCAAATGTGTTCCTGTAAGTAAAAGTTCTATGCTATGACATACAATCGAGCAAAAACGCAGTTTCTTGGTCGCGGAAGACGAATTACTGCTTTACATGTATATGCAGCGATTTCAGAGGTAAAACTGTTGATGGACATGTCCACCAGTCTCCAAAAAATTCATAGAGATGCAAAAATATGGCTGCAGCAGGCTAGTTAATTCGTAAATACTTTATAACTAAAATTCTTATATTTGTTCTGCACATTTTGTAAATGATGATAATCCGTTCTGCAGAACATCCACAACCGAAAATTGAGCTTTGGGTTTGTTTGTTTTTTTTAATAGGCTTATTCCAATATGTATCAGAATTTTATCAGTAATTTGATTCGTTTTTTTTTAATTTGTAGAGGGGGGGGGGTTACACAGCGCCTTATTATACTCCTTTGCAGATTAGTACAAATCCAGAAAAGAGACTATGAGTGGCAATTTAAAAAATACGAATCAGTTAAGATTTCTTTTTATTCACAAACACAACAACATTTTTATATATGACAGAGGCAGAAGTGACTTTATTTATAGCGCATGCGTATTAAAAACAGTAAAAGAGTTCCCTTTAGGGGAAATAACTCACCTTTTTAAAAAGGGAAAATAGGGAATTTAAAATAAATCAATTTATCACCTTTACTGTGCCTCCTATCTTGCGACGTGGGTGTTTCAGACCGTTCTTTGGTTTCTTGTAAGTATTTCTTTTGTGGTATGCTCTGAAAGATAGACAATATTCTGACTAATTTTATTTATTGTTAGAGGAGAATAAAAATGGTAAACAAGTGATGTTAGGCTAAGCTTGGACTGAATACTTGGTTGAAGTTTTTGCTAGATTGGAGTATAATTGAAGGATATTTGCTTATAGAACTGCAAATGCTGTAAAACCTTTATTAATGCTTAAATTTCCTGAACTTTGTAAACCTGCATGCCTGCTTTATAAAATAGAACAGTGTAAAATATTACAAAAATCTAGAAGATACATCTTCATATTCATTATCAATAATTTTTCGTATTCAACCACCAATTTTTTTTTAAAACAAATCATAGTAAACATGAAAATTTTCTCTTTACTTTTGCTCATTAACAAATGAGTATTTCTTGTTGCTAGGTTCATTTTGATTGATTGATCTATGCACTGTGTTACAATCTTTTAGTGGGATTTAGCCAGATGGTAGGTAAACTTAATTTTGCATGGTAATTGCAATGAAAGAGGTAAAAATTTGTTTATATCTTCAATATCTTGGTTTGAATATTTGAAAACGGAGAGGAAAGTTTCATGAAGATAAATGATATAAATTCAATTTTCAATTATATATATATATATATATCAATCTACAAAAACTGCATTTTGAAAAACAAATGAGTGTAATTAAAAAATACATCCATATTCTTATACAGCAATTATCCAGGTAAGAAAAAGCAAACATAACTTCAATGATAATAACTACTCATATTTATGTTGACAGGACGTTAAAATGTTTAAAGAAACATCACAGAGATTTCTCCAAAAAAGTTTTTTTAAAGTAATTAAAGGAAATATTAATGTGCATTCAATTATGTTGATTTTGTAACATAAGATTGGCCATTCAATGATTGAGAGACTCTTTTCTGTACATGTAATACCTCACTGGTCATAAAAGGTAGCATTTTATTTACTACAGGGTTTAATTTTCCCTTTTGATACAATGTGGTGTATTTGCAGAGAAGTGGGTTCAGTGACAGTTAGGTAACAAAGCACTTTATTCAAGTAAAATATGCATTTGATTTATAACATATTAATCTAAACCAAGTATACTGAAATAAGTCAATGTATCACCTTTATTGTCCCTCCTATCTTGCGATGTGGGTGTCTTCAGACCGTTTTTTGGTTTCTTGTAGATCTTTTGTGGTATCTTTTGAAAGATAATAGACTATTTCTGATAATTGTATTTACTGTTAGAGGAGAATAAAAATGGAAAACGTGTTATTAAACTAAGCTTGGAATGAAAGTTCGGGTGCAGTTTTTGCTTGCCTGGAGCATAATCCAGAGGTTTGCTTATAGAACTGCACATGCTGTAAAATGTATATTAATGGTTGAATTTTCAGAAATTTGAATCGATGTCACTATGCCTTCTTTGTTAATAGAACAGTGTAAATAGTGTAAAATCTAGAAGATACATCTTCATATTTATTATTCATAATCATTTGGTATTCAACTACCAATTTTTTAAAACAAAACATAGTAAACATGAAAATAATCTTCCTTACCTTGCTAATTAACAAATGTGTATTTCTTGTTGCTATGTTCATTTTGATTCATTGACATATGCACTGTGTTACAATCTTTTAGTGGGATTTTGCTAGATGGTCGGTAAACTTAATTTTGCATTGTAATTGCAATGAAGAGGCATAACTTTGCCGATGTTTATATCTTCAATATCTTGGTTTGAAGAATCGAAAACGGAGTGGAAATTTTAATGGAGGGAGGAATGAAATAAATTCAATTTTTCAAATATATATACATAAATCTACAAAAACTGAATTTTAAAAAGGCAAATGAATGTAATTAAAAAATACATTCATGTTCTTATAAAGGATTAAAATTTCCTTTCTTATGCTTTAACTTCTCATAAATATATTGACAAAACGTTTAAATGATCAAAGAAACATCACAGGGATTTCTCCAAAAAAAGTTTGAAAAAATGATTAAAGGAAATATAAATGTACATTCAATTAAGTTGATTTTGTAACATAAGATTGGCCATTCAATGATTGAGAGACGCTTTTCTGTACATGTAATACCTCATTGGTCATAAAGGTACCATTTTATTTTCAACAGGGTTTAATTTTCCCTCTTGATACAATGGCGTGTATTTGCATGGAAGTGGGTTCTACTGACAGTTAGGTAACAAAGCGCTTGATTCAAGTAAAATATGCATCTGCTTTATAACATATCAAATTAAACTAAGTATACTGAAATAAGTTAATTTATCACCTTTATTGTTTCTCCTATCTTGCGATGTCGGTGTTTCAGACCGTTCTTTGGTTCTTTGTAGATCTTTTGTGGTATATTCTGAATGATAATAAATTGTTCAAAGAAACATCACGGAGATTTCTCATAAAATGTTTTCAAAAATGATTAAAGGTAATATAAATGTACATTCAATTATGTTGATTTTGTAACATAAGATTGGCCATTAATGTTGATTTTGTAACATACGATTAGCAATTCAATGATTGAGAGACGTTTTTATAGAACATGTAATACCTCATTGGTCATAAAAGTCCCATTTTATTTGCTACAAGGTTTAATTTTCCCTCTTGATAAAATGGCATGTATTTGCATAGAAGTGGGTTCTAATTACAGTTAGGTAACAAAGCACTTGATTCGTGTAAAATATGCATTTGCTTTATAACATATCAATCTAAACTAAGTATACTGAAATAAATCAATTTATCACCTATATTGTTCCTCCTATCTTGCGATGTGTGGGATAGAAGTGGGTTCTAGTGACAGTTAGGTAACAAAGCGCTATATTCAAGTAAAATATGCATTTGCTTTATAACATATCAATCTATAAGTATACTGAAATAAGTCAATATATCACCTTTATTGTTCCTCCTATCTTGCGATGTCGGTGCTTCAGACCGTTCTTTGGTTTCTTTCAGATCTTTTAATGCATGTTCTGAAAAGTAATAGACTATATTCTGACTAATTGTATTTACTGTTGAGAAGAATAAAAATGGAAAACATGTGTTATTAGACTAAGCTTGGACTGAAAACTTGGTTGCAGTTTTTGCTACACTGGAGCATAATTGAAGGATATTTGCTTATAGAACTGTGCATGCAGTCAAATCTTTATTAATGATTGAATTTCCTGGAATTTGAAACGAGGTGATCATGCCTTCTTTGTAAATAGAACAGTGTAAATAATGCAAAATCTAGAAGAAACATCTTCATATTTATTATACATAATTTTTCGGTATTCCACTACCAATTTTTTAAAACAAAACATAGTAAACATGAAAATTCTCTACCTTACTTTGCTAATTAACAAATGTGTATTTCTTGTTGCTAGGTTCATTTTGATTCATTGACCTATGCACTGTGTTACAATCTTTTTAGTGGGATTTAGCTAGATAGTAGGTAAGCTTAATTTTGCATGGTAATTGCAATGAAAGAGGTATAACTTTGCCTATGTTTATATCTTCAATATCTTGGTTTGAATAGTTGAAAACGGTATGGAAAGTTTAATGAAGAGAAATGAAATAAATCCAGTTTTCATATATATACTATATATATATATATATATATATATATATATATATATATATATATATATATATATATATATATATATATATATATATATATATATATATATATATATATATATATATATATATATATATATATATATATATATATATATATATATACAAAAACTGCATTTTAAAAAAGCAAATGAATGTAATTAAAAAATATATTCATGTTCTGATAAAGGATTAAAATCTCCTTTCTTATGCTTCGTCTCCAGGTAAAGAAAAAGCAAACATAAATTCAATGATAATAACTTCTCATAAATATATTTACAAAACGTTAAAATGATCAAAGAAACATCACAGGGGTTTCTAAAAAAAAGTTTGTAAAAATGATTAAAGGAAATATAAATGTACATTCAATAATGTTGATTTTGTAACATACGATTAGCCATTCAATGTTAGAGAGACGGTTTTTAGTACATGTAATACCTCATTGGTCATAAAGGTACCATTTTATTTGCTACAAGGTTTAATTTTCCCTTTTGATAAAATAGCGTGTATTTGCAAAGAACTGGGTTCTAGTGACAGTTAGGTAACAAAGCGCTTGATTCGTGTAAAATATGCATTTGCTTTATAACATATCAATCTAAACTTAGTATACTGAAATACGTCAATTTATCACCTTTATTGTTCCTCCTATCTTGCGATATGGGTGCTTCATACCGTTCTTTGGTTTGTTGTGGATCTTTTGTTGTATGTTCTGAAAGATAATCAGTATTATTTGATTTTATATCAAATAGTCAATATTAATTTTGAGACACCCTGTATTGATTGTTTAAACTTTGTTTGAGTTATCTTGCAAGCATGAACTACGTACGATTGGATTATACTCGATATCAGCTATACCCCTGCTGAAAACCCCACAAGTTTTTTTTTATCTTAGAAGCACCCACCCACCTACCCCGTAAAAAAAGACAGAAAAACAGATACTTGGTTTTTGTCTTATATATTTCACAGGTAAGCAGAAGACATGGTACCAGTAGTAATTTTGGTGACAGGAAATCCGGAGAAGTCCGTCAAGAAGACAGAAAGACGTGTGTCGAGACTTGCAGATATGACTTTGGATTCAAACTGTGTTTTTGTGCTTATAAACAAACTTTAATTTCTATTTACTTTTTCATTCATGTATGGGAATTTATTGTCGCATCTATTTGGGGGGGGGGGGGGGGGGGGGCTGGGGACTGGGGAGTCCGCAGTGGTACGTGTTGACACTTTCTGCTCCAAAACCTGGGTCTCTATATATATATATATATAAAGCACTAAAAAACCAACAACACTGTACATCCTAAATGTCGGATCTACCAAGTAGATACAAGGTCACGGATGAAAATTTATATAAAGCACTAAAAATGACCAACGACACGAACAATAAAAATGTCAAATTTTCGGGACGCCCTGTCCCTTCCTCAGGACAAAGAAAAAAGTTAAAAAGTATATATATATATATATATATATATATATATATATAAAGCACTAAAAATGACCAACGACACGAACAATAGAAATTGTCAAATTTTCGGGACGCCCTGTCCCTTCCTCAGGACAAAGAAAAAAGTTAAAAAGTCATAAGAACAAAGGAAAAAGAGAAACAAAAACAACTAGCACTACTACTAAACACTAGATATTTACATACTTAATTACATGTTGAATTGGAAATTTTTCAGAACACTAACAAAGAAAGAAAACCGGACCGCTATGAAATGCGTCCGGTCTATCGGGTATACTCGGGCGACGTGCGATTTACATAATTGAACGAATTAATTATGCTAATTAATTACGGCAATCAGTAAATCGTACATTGTTTCATGTTTCAAAATGGCGTAACTTTACTTAATAAAAAAAATGAAAGAAAAATCATATAGTAGGGATATTTAAACATATGAATTATGATCAATTATAAATTTTGAAATATTTAAGGACTTATTATCGGGAAAAAATAATTAACAAAGGCGTAAGCAATACATAGTTATGTGGGTTGTTCGAGAGTTGGTGACGCAAATTAATTGTAGAGTTTACACTAAATTGAGAGAATAATCTTGTTTAGTATCATCAGGAATTGGGTCTAGTTTACGTTCATTCTGGTGAAGTCATTCAGTTTGTTAATACCATTAGGGCGGAATGACTTCAATCTGTGCATCCAGAACTTTTCTTTGCTTTTTCTCTGAGCATCTGTCCATCTTGGGTTATGGTCAATCACCACTACTGTCATGTCCTCCCATTTGTGACCCTCAAGGTTGAAATGTTCCCCAACGGGTTCATTGAGTTTTTTGGTCCTAATGGTCGAACGGTGGTTATTGACTCTCCTGCGGAGATCTCCTGTTTCACCAATATACTGTTTGGAGCAAACTTTGCAACTGATGAGATAAATGCAGTTGTCAGTATGACAGGACAAATTCCCTAGTATTTTGTAGCTGCGGCCTGTAACAGGGCTGTTAAAACTGTCTGTGTCAGTGCTGTGCTTGCAAAGAAGACATCTTCTGTCAGAGCAAGTTTTAAAGCCCCCGTTAGGTAATGGGTTGTCCAGTCTGGTTCTTACTACCATGTCCTTTAGGTTCCTTGGGCGTCTGTATGCAGCCAATGGGGGTTCCTTAAAGACCTCTGCCATTCGTTTGTTTGAATGGAGAATTGGTAGGTTCTTTTGAAGGATACCGCTAAGGTTCTTAAGGACGGGATGGTATGTGGTTACCAGAGGGACCCTGCCGCTGTTGTCTTTCTCCTTGTAGCGTAATAGGTTTTGCCTGTCATGTCCCGCCATCTCATCAATAGCTGTTTGTACGGTGCGGGCATTGTAGCCTCTTTTGCATAAGTGGGACTTAAGAAGACCACTTTGCTCCTGATATAAGGCAGGGGACGAACAGATGCGTCGAATTCTGGTGGCTAGACCCTTAGGCACTCCCTTAAAAGTGTGTGGGGGATGACAGCTAGAGGGCATAAGATATAGGTGGGAGTCTGTGGGTTTGGTGTGGAGACTGAATTCGATTTCACCATCAATCAGGGTAGATGTAGTATCTAGGAATACGTTTTTCGAATTAAATACGTCTACTGTAAATTTGATCGATTGATGAAAGGTGTTGGCAAACGTAATGAATGCCTCGAGGCTCTCGCGACATTCCACCCACTTCATCTCTATATCGTCTATGAAACGCAACCAGCTATGGGGCCTAAATGGTGCTTGAAGTAACAAGTTGCGTTCCAGTCTGCCCATGAAGACATTGGCATAAGACGGTGCCATTTTCGTACCCATAGCAGTGCCATTAACCTGCAGGTAATGTTCTCCATTAAACATGAAGTTGTTGAACTTGAGAACATGTTCAAGGAGCTTAGCAAGGGACTCTGTAGAAGGAATTTGTATGGACCTACTATCCCAGACTTCTCTACAGGCTTCGATACCCTCATCGTGTGGAATATTGGTGTACAAAGATGTGACGTCCATAGTCACGAGGAGGGTATAGACCGGACGCATTTCATAGCGGTCCGGTTTTCTTTCTTTATTAGTGTTTTTTAAAAATTTCCAATTCATCATGTAATTAAGTATGTAAATATCTAGTGTTTAGTAGTTTAGTAGTAGTGCTAGTTGTTTTTGTTTCTCTTTTTCCTTTGTTCTTATGACTTTTTAACTTTTTTCTTTGTCCTGAGGAAGGGACAGGGCGTCCCGAAAATTTGACAATTTCTATTGTTCGTGTCGTTGGTCATTTTTAGTGCTTTATATAAATTTCCATCCGTGACCTTGTATCTACTTGGTAGATCCGACATTTAGGATATACAGTGTTATTGGTTTTTTAGTGCTTTTTATATCCTTTTTCGCCAATTGTATCTTAACAGATCCATCCGTATATCCATTATTTCTTTATCTATATTTTCTGTTCTTATCATTTATTTTTGGTCATGTCTTTCGTCATTTGACGCTTTTTACTATTTATTTTATTTCCAACCTTTGCAAATAAGTTCTTTCCACTTTTCCTTTTCCATTTTTTCTCACGTACCGTTTGTTTTTAATATTTTTGAATCCGTGCACGAGTTGTCTACGAAATCCTTTAGAAAACAGAACAATCGTTCGTTGAATCTTTCGACTTCATACGACTAAAAACTTAAAAGAGTCTTATCATTTTGGCAATTCTAATTTCCTTTCAAATATGTCTATTAAAGATAACCCAACATTTAAACTTCTAAAGAAAGAACATCAAAAATCAATAAAAACTGAACACCGGGTCTCCAATTTACAGACCTACTTAGAGTGTGACATTATTCCGAAAGGCTTTCAGATAAATGTTACACCTAACATAGGGCCAATCTCCAAACGCTTTCAGGAACGCTGGGACGTTATTACAAGGAGATGTTCTAAACAATTGATGTCACTCTGTCTTTCTTGGGATATCCACAAGTTAGGACAATTGAAGAGTGAGATCAAGTCCTTAGAATCATCCCTCAACGATATCATGTCCCAGGCCGATCTTGATGAAGCCCATAAAATTATAGACACCTATAATATGGCCCTCACAAATAAAGTCAACAAGACTCAAAAAAAGAAATTTCTCCGCGACAGTGTTCCACAGTCTAGGAACAACTGGTCAGAGGTCAGAGTTAACAAAACACGCAAACCCCGCTCGAGACGCTTCAAACGCATTAAGGCAATCGTGAGGGACGGACCCATACAAACTCCTGACGTCTGCCCAGTGCTCAATACATCTAGTGCTCCTCTCTCCGAATCGGAGACCTCACTTCTTTCCAAGGGGCTAAATTTCTGCCCCACGCCACATGAGGTCGACGAAAAACAAGTCAGAGAGGACACCCGAGCATTCTTCCGGAGACTACGTTTGAAGGAGCACTTCTCTAGAAAAGACTCCGAAGTAAATTCATACGACTCTTCCAAGCCAGATTTACACGATCTAGAGGAACACAAACTCTATAAGCCCAAGAGTGACTGGGAACCTGCACCGGGCAAGTGCGGCGCGCTTGAGTCGTATATTGACGCCGTTGAGTCAGACATAGAGAAGCTCCTTTCAATGCCAGACAAGACTCCCGACAATTTGAGTAAGGAAGAGAGATCTGCCTTACAATCATTAAAAAATCGGGATGACATTGTAATCAAGAAAGCAGACAAAGGCTCTACAGTTGTAGTAATGGATAAAGAGACTTACATGGCGGAAGCCCAAAGACAACTCTCAGACGAACGTTTCTATAAGAAACTGGACTCTGACCCTACTAAAGAATTCTCCACCGCCATTACCAAAACTCTTGACGATATGTTTGAGAAAAATGAGATTGGTATCAACGTCTATGAGACCTTAAATCCTATTGACTGTAGACCAGGACAATTTTATCTGCTTCCTAAAATACACAAAGAAGGCATGCCAGGTCGCCCCATAGTCAGCGCAATTGGACACCCCACGGAGAAAATTTCTGAATTCATTGATTTACATCTCCGTCCACACGTAGAGAATTTGCCATCCTATCTCAAGGACACCACGGACTACATTAACAAGACGCCCTCTACTGGCCTCCCAAATCATACCCTCCTCGTGACTATGGACGTCACATCTTTGTACACCAATATTCCACACGATGAGGGTATCGAAGCCTGTAGAGAAGTCTGGGATAGTAGGTCCATACAAATTCCTTCTACAGAGTCCCTTGCTAAGCTCCTTGAACATGTTCTCAAGTTCAACAACTTCATGTTTAATGGAGAACATTACCTGCAGGTTAATGGCACTGCTATGGGTACGAAAATGGCACCGTCTTATGCCAATGTCTTCATGGGCAGACTGGAACGCAACTTGTTACTTCAAGCACCATTTAGGCCCCATAGCTGGTTGCGTTTCATAGACGATATAGAGATGAAGTGGGTGGAATGTCGCGAGAGCCTCGAGGCATTCATTACGTTTGCCAACACCTTTCATCAATCGATCAAATTTACAGTAGACGTATTTAATTCGAAAAACGTATTCCTAGATACTACATCTACCCTGATTGATGGTGAAATCGAATTCAGTCTCCACACCAAACCCACAGACTCCCACCTATATCTTATGCCCTCTAGCTGTCATCCCCCACACACTTTTAAGGGAGTGCCTAAGGGTCTAGCCACCAGAATTCGACGCATCTGTTCGTCCCCTGCCTTATATCAGGAGCAAAGTGGTCTTCTTAAGTCCCACTTATGCAAAAGAGGCTACAATGCCCGCACCGTACAAACAGCTATTGATGAGATGGCGGGACATGACAGGCAAAACCTATTACGCTACAAGGAGAAAGACAACAGCGGCAGGGTCCCTCTGGTAACCACATACCATCCCGTCCTTAAGAACCTTAGCGGTATCCTTCAAAAGAACCTACCAATTCTCCATTCAAACAAACGAATGGCAGAGGTCTTTAAGGAACCCCCATTGGCTGCATACAGACGCCCAAGGAACCTAAAGGACATGGTAGTAAGAACCAGACTGGACAACCCATTACCTAACGGGGGCTTTAAAACTTGCTCTGACAGAAGATGTCTTCTTTGCAAGCACAGCACTGACACAGACAGTTTTAACAGCCCTGTTACAGGCCGCAGCTACAAAATACTAGGGAATTTGTCCTGTCATACTGACAACTGCATTTATCTCATCAGTTGCAAAGTTTGCTCCAAACAGTATATTGGTGAAACAGGAGATCTCCGCAGGAGAGTCAATAACCACCGTTCGACCATTAGGACCAAAAAACTCAATGAACCCGTTGGGGAACATTTCAACCTTGAGGGTCACAAATGGGAGGACATGACAGTAGTGGTGATTGACCATAACCCAAGATGGACAGATGCTCAGAGAAAAAGCAAAGAAAAGTTCTGGATGCACAGATTGAAGTCATTCCGCCCTAATGGTATTAACAAACTGAATGACTTCACCAGAATGAACGTAAACTAGACCCAATTCCTGATGATACTAAACAAGATTATTCTCTCAATTTAGTGTAAACTCTACAGTTAATTTGCGTCACCAACTCTCGAACAACTCTCATAACTATGTATTGCTTACACCTTTGTTAATTATTTTTTCCCGGTAATAAGTCCTTAAATATTTCAAAATTTATAATTGATCATAATTCATATGTTTAAATATCCCTGCTATATTATTTTTCTTCGATTATTCTTTATTAAGTAAAGTTACGTCATTTTGAGAGAATGAAACAATGTACGATTTACTGATTGTCGTAATTAATTAGCATAATTAATTCGTTCAATTATGTAAATCGCACTTCGCCCGAGTATACCCGATAGACCGGACGCATTTCATAGCGGTCCGGTTTTCTTTCTTTATTAGTGTTTTTTAAAAATTTCCAATTCATCATGTAATTAAGTATGTAAATATCTAGTGTTTAGTAGTTTAGTAGTAGTGCTAGTTGTTTTTGTTTCTCTTTTTCCTTTGTTCTTATGACTTTTTAACTTTTTTCTTTGTCCTGAGGAAGGGACAGGGCGTCCCGAAAATTTGACAATTTCTATTGTTCGTGTCGTTGGCCATTTTTAGTGCTTTATATAAATTTCCATCCGTGACCTTGTATCTACTTGGTAGATCCGACATTTAGGATATACAGTGTTATTGGTTTTTTAGTGCTTTATATATATATATATATATATATATATATATATATATATATATATATATATATATATATATATATATATATATATTCAAATACTCATTTTAAAAAAAAATGAGTGTAATTAAAAAATATATACATATTCTTATAAAGGATTAAATTTCTTTTCTAATGCTTGGTCTTCAGGTAAAGAAAAAGCAAACATAAATTCAATGATAATACGAGGGCTGTTCAATAAATAATGTCCTGAAATGTATGGCATGCAATACAAATATCATATGACATTAAACTTGCCTTTCTCTCATTATTGAATCTTTACTGAATTTATAACAGTTTGTGTGACCTTTTTTCATCACATAGTTTCATCGTGAGAATCTGGGAAACAAGGGCTGTTCGAGACACTGCGTTATAAATGAATGGTAAAGAATCAGTAAACTAGAGTGAAAATAAAGGCTACATTAAAGCTGCGGTAAAACTTGTTAAAAATCCCAAAGAAATATTCACTGAAATATGGGTCATTTACAGCAACCGATGCCTGATTTATAGACAAATAAGCAGGTGGATTTCAATGATAAACAAGAGGCCCATGGGCCACATCGCTCACCTGAGAATCTTTTGTCATATTGTTCATTACCAGATTTCCCCCTTGTTATACATATTGTGGCCCCGTCCTAACCTCTGGGGTCATGATTTGAACAATTTAGAATCTACACTACCCCAAGGTGCTTCCACATCAGTTTCAGCTTTTCTGGCCCAGTGGTTCTTGAGAAGAAGATTTTCAAAGATTTTTCCTATATATTTCTATGTAAAACTTTGATTCCCCATTGTGTCCCGCCCTACCCTCGGGGGTCATGATTTGAACAATTTAGAATCTACACTACCCAAGGGTGCTTCTACATCAGTTTCAGCTTTTCTGGCCCAGTGGTTCTTGAGAAGAAGATTTTCAAAGATTTTTCCTATATATTTCTATGTAAAACTTTGATGCCCCATTGTGGGTCCGCCCAACCCCCGGGGGTCATGATTTGAACAATTTAGAATCTACACTACCCAAGGATGCTTCCAATGAGTTTCAGCTTTCCTGGCCGAGTGGTTCTTGAGAAGAAGATTTTCAAAGATTTTTTCCTATATATTTTTATGGAAAAATTTGATTCCCCATTGTGTCCCGCCCTACCCTTGGGGGGTCATGATTTGAACAATTTAGAATCTACACTACCCAAGGGTGCTTCCACATCAGTTTCAGCTTTTCTGGCCCAGTGGTTCTTGAGAAGAAGATTTTCAAAGATTTTTCCTATATATTTCTATGTAAAACTTTGATTCCCCATTGTGGGTCCGCCCAACCCCCGGGGGTCATGATTTGAACAATTTAGAATCTACACTACCCCACAATGCTTCCACATCAGTTTCAGCTTTTCTGGCCCAGTGGTTCTTGAGAAGAAGATTTTCAAAGATTTTTCCTATATATTTCTATGTAAAACTTTCATTCCCCATTGTGGCCCCGCCCTACCCCTGGGGGTCATGATTTGAACAATTTAGAATCTACACTACCCAAGGATGCTTCCATATTAGTTTCAGCTTTTCTGGCCCAGTGGTTCTTGAGAAGAATATTTTCAAAGATTTTTCCTATATATTTCTATGTAAAACTTTGATTCCCCATTGTGGCCCCGCCCTACCCCCTGGGGTCATGATTTGAACAATTTAGAATCTACTCTACCCAAGGGTGCTTCTACATCAGTTTCAGCTTTTCTGGCCCAGTGGTTCTTGAGAAGAAGATTTTCAAAGTTTTTTCCTATATATTTCTATGTAAAACTTTGATTCCCCATTGTGGGTCCGCCCAACCCCCGGGGGTCATGATTTGAACAATTTAGAATCTACACTACCCCACAATGCTTCCACATCAGTTTCAGCTTTTCTGGCCCAGTGGTTCTTGAGAAGAAGATTTTCAAAGATTTCTCCTATATATTTCTATGTAAAACATTGATGCCCCATTGTGGCCCCGCCCTACCCCCGGGGGTCATGATTTGAACAATTTAGAATCTACACTACCCCAGGATGCTTCCAATGAGTTTCAGCTTTTCTGGCCGAGTGGTTCTTGAGAAGAAGATTTTCAAAGATTTTTCCTATATTTTTCTATGTAAAACATTGATTCCCCATTGTTGCTCCGCCCAACCCCTGGGGGTCATGATTTGAGCAATTTAGAATCTACACTACCCCAGAATGCTTCTACATCAGTTTCAGCTTTTCTGGCCCAGTGGTTCTTGAGAAAAAGATTTTCAAAGATTTTTCCTGTATATTTCTATGTAAAACTTTGATTCCCTATTGTGGCTCCGCCCAACCCCCGGGGGTCATGATTTGAACAATTTAGAATCTACACTATCCCAGGGTGCTTCCATGTAAGTTTCAGCCTTATTGGCCCAGTGGTTCTTGAGAAGAAGACTTTTTAATGACCCCACCGTATTTTTGTCTTTTCTTGATTATCTCCCCTTGTGAGGGCACTTGGCCCTTCATTTTGACAACTTAAATTCCGCTTTACCCAAGGATGCTTTGTACCAAGTTTGGTCAAAATTGGCCTAGTGGTTCTTGAGAAGAAGTCGAAAATGTGAAAAGTTTACAGACGGACGGACAGACAGACGGATAGCTGGACAGACGGACGGACGGACGACGGACAAAATGTGATCAGAAAAGCTCACTTGAGCCTTCAGCTCAGGTGAGCTAAAAATTATGTAATGGGCATCAAAAATCGGTAACCTCCTTGCCATAAAAGATTTTAACAACTTATGCACTGTTTGCTAAATTTCAACAAATAATATTTGATGATGTATGATTGACTTTAAGACACATAGCAAATTTGATAGATATCATATCGGAAGTAATTTACGCTACTTTAAAGAAATATTTGGCAGTAAAAGAAAGCTTGGTACTCAAAGGTCACCCTATATTTTGAAAAATGAGTGAAAACAACAGCGTGTACGAAATTATTTTAAAATATCAGTAATTGTAATTATCCACGTTTGTTTTATATTCAAACAGATATTGGAACATGAATCTATTGCTTAAAATCATCAAAACAAAATTTACCATAAGATGTACTTGATAAAAACGGCGAAGGTCTGACAAGAGCAAAGGTATGCAAGAGCACAGACAGATTTATTTGCAATTTTCTTAAATATTAGTGGTATTGTTGTTCAAATTCGTATTCAGGAGACAGTTTAATATCTGAAGGAGTCTAGAAAGCATTTTTTTTGCAAAAAAATCGAAAGGTCTATTAGAGGAAGGACCCAGAGTCAGGAATCCCTACACTGAGTTTCTTCTTGACAGCGTTCAAACCCGCATGCCCTGAAGAGTAAAGGGGTTTTCGGGATAAACAGAAAGTTATTGTTCTTTCACATTAAACAATATTTGCCAGATCTTTGAACTTTTGACTTGTTTCTATTTCCAAACTTAAAAAAAAACACATTTCAGAAAGAAAAAACAAGTCCAGTAAATCATTGGATCTGCTATTTTCCAGTATACTAAGGGTCATACCCAAAAATGAGTTCTAAAAACAATCAGAAATTGGATAAAAAATATTAAGGACATGTGTTTGAATTAAAAGAGATTAATAAGTAAAAACACGAAGACTAAATCATTGAAAAGCGTCGTTTGCTTCTTTCTGAGCACCGAGGACATTATTTATTGAACAGCCCTCGTAACTTCTCATAAATATATTGACAAAACGTTTAAATGATCAAAGAAACATTACAGGGATTTCTCCAAAAAAAGTTTGAAAAAATGATTAAAGGAAATATAAATGTACATTCAATTAAGTTGATTTTGTAACATAAGATTGGCCATTCAATGATTGAGAGACGCTTTTCTGTACATGTAATACCTCATTGGTCATAAAGGTACCATTTTATTTACAACAGGGTTTAATTTTCCCTCTTGATACAATGGCGTGTATTTGCATGGAAGTGGGTTCTACTGACAGTTAGGTAACAAAGCGCTTGATTCAAGTAAAATATGCATTTGCTTTATAACATATCAAATTAAACTAAGTATACTGAAATAAGTTAATTTATCACCTTTATTGTTCCTCCTATCTTGCGATGTCGGTGTTTCAGACCGTTCTTTGGTTCCTTGTAGATCTTTTGTGGTATATTCTGAATGATAATAAAATGTTCAAAGAAACCTCACGGAGATTTCTCATAAAATGTTTTCAAAAATGATTAAAGGTAATATAAATGTACATTCAATTATGTTGATTTTGTAACATAAGATTGGCCATTAATGTTGATTTTGTAACATACGATTAGCAATTCAATGATTGAGAGACGTTTTTATAGAACATGTAATACCTCATTGGTCATAAAGGTACCATTTTATTTGCTACAAGGTTTAATTTTCCCTCTTGATAAAATGGCGTGTATTTGCATAGAAGTGGGTTCTAATTACAGTTAGGTAACAAAGCACTTGATTCGTGTAAAATATGCATTTGCTTTATAACATATCAATCTAAACTAAGTATACTGAAATAAATCAATTTATCACCTATATTGTTCCTCCTATCTTGCGACGTGTGGGATAGAAGTGGGTTCTAGTGACAGTTAGGTAACAAAGCGCTATATTCAAGTAAAATATGCATTTGCTTTATAACATATCAATCTATAAGTATACTGAAATAAGTCAATATATCACCTTTATCGTTCCTCCTATCTTGCGATGTCGGTGCTTGAAACAGTTCTTTGGTTTCTTTTAGATCTTTTGAGGTATGTTCTGAAAGATAATAGACTATATTCCGACTAATTGTATTTACTGTTAGAGGAGAATAATAATGGTAAACGTGTTATTAGGCTTAAGTGAAAACGTGGGTGCAGTTTGTGCTAGATTGGCGCATAATTGTAGTATACATGTATTTGCTAATAAAACTGCACTTGCAGTACAATCTTTATTAATGATTGAATTTCGTGAGATATGAAATGATTTCTCTGTGCCTTCTTTGTTAAAAGAACAGTGTAAACTAATGCATAATCTGGAAGATACATCTTCATATTTATTATACATAATCTTTCTTGGACTAAAAACTTGGGTGCAGTTTTTGCTAGATAAGAGCATTTTCTAATGATATTTGTATAGAACTGCACATGCTGTAAAATCTTTATTGTAACGGTCCAGTGATTTGACAGATAAGTTTTATGCAGATCTATTGAACCTGATTATTGTTGACATTGTGGGAGAGTTCAGATGAATTTGTATATGGGTTATAGTTATTTGAAATTGCAGAAATATGTACTGATTTATGCTGTGCATTTAGTTGATAGGTTATTATTGACAAGTTTAAGTGATTTACATGAGATGAAATAGTTTGGGCCCATGTTATGAGCTGATCAGCTGATCATAGCAGTAGTAAATTTGTGGTATTATTTTAGCTTACTTCATGTTTCAGAGACTTTAATTGGTCCTCTGTAGAAGATAAACCATAGATTTTTAGATGGAATCATGTTTTCTTGAAGTTTAACTTGTTTTCAATTAATTATCGGCAGTTTATTGTCCTGTTGTAAACTGGTGGAATGTTTACGAACTTGCCGTTCGTAAATTGTAGGAGATCGAACCCGATAGTAAAAGTTACGATAGTTTTTGGATTTTCTGGGTTTTAATTGTGTTATTTATTGATTAAGATGGAGATTAATTTACTTATTCTAATTGAAGAATGTATTTAGAGATTACTCTCATTCAGAAAAGTTGTCTTGTATATAGTTGTTAGATTTTTCTATATACTTTACCGCTTACGGGAAATGTCACGAGAGATTCTCCAACGTTTTCAACGAGTCCAACAGTTTCCAACAATTACGTCATAGTATTGTATAAAAGAGAGAGATTCAAGGAATTTTTGCTCTTCTGGTATGTTGATTTGTTCGGAAAAGTCGTGTTTTAGGGGTAGGAAGTTAGTATGGGTTGGGCGTTTTGAATTTAGATTTAATAATGACTTTTTAGTCTTATTTTAAGGAGAGCCAGGGTTATCTTAAGGATTTTTAGGAACTTTTGGAATATTTGTGGAATTTTAAAGGAAGTTTTGATCAAGTTTTAGTGAATTTTGACTGAGAATTGGACTTGGTTAAAATTTGCTGGTTGTTTGAATTTTTGGTAAATTGTTGTCAAATTTTAAAAATACTTGACATTGTTTAGGTAATTCATACATTTAGCTAAGGAAGCTAGTTTATTTCTAATTTTGCCACTGTTTTACATGAAACTGGAATTCAGACTTAGGAAATTTTCAGGAATTACTGGTATTTCAAATTTGTTAGAAATTACTTAGATTTAGGGGATTAGGTTTTAGTTATTTGTTTTTACTTTCATCCAGGAGGTCTGGGAGGAAGTTTTGAGAGCCAGGAGTTTTGTGAGTTGCATTGAAGTTCGTTTTAGACAGATAAGTGACAATTAAGAGACAGACGAGACAAAGTTTAGAATTTGTTGAGTGTACATTTGAGAGATAATTCTTATAATAAATTGTAAAACTGTATTTTGTCCCATTTCGAGTACAGAGATTTACAAGATTTTCTCAAGTGTGGTTTTCCAACAAGATGGAAATTGTGGGATATGAGATTGAGAACTGGGTATAAAGATAAATTAATTGAAGAATTTTAGTGACTTCCTTAGGTCTAGGTTGTAACGAGCTTGACATATAGAGAATAAAAGCTGAGAGATTTCGTGTATGTATAAAATTAGTGTAACTTAGAGAGCGCGGGTTAATAATTGGAGGTATAGGTTTTGGGCAGTGGTGTATTATTTGAGTTCATTGATTAAAGGGAGATAATTTAGTGTGTTGTGAAATACGATTTAAAAGAGTATTGAGTTTTGAACCACTGTGCCATGCTAGCCCTCCTGAGCTCAGGTTGAGCTGTGTAACGCAAACCTTGCCAAGAAAGATAAGACAACCCCTAGAGAGAGAGAGAGAGAGAGAGAGAGAGAGAGAGAGAGAGAGACGGTGGGTCCAATAGCAGTAGAGTAGAGAGAGGACCGCGTCGTCGTCCCTCCCAACCGTTACATATTTAATGGTTGAATTTTTTTTAGAAATTTAGCATGATATCTCTACTTATGCCTCATAATGATAAGCAGTCTGAAATATTGTAAAATCACAAACTCATATTTTAATCGCTGACTGCACTTCTCAATGGCCTTGAGTACCTAGGTCTAATCTTACAGCTCTCCATAGGCAAATAGTACCATCTTCATGTGAGTGTAAAATTCGTTAGAGTCGTTAAACAGCAAACAAATAATTTAAAACATTAAAACCTAAAGCACAAATTGTGTAGTACTAAGTACCAAAAAATATTACTTTGTCATACTTAAAAACGGTTTTCAAATGCATTGTGAATGTTATCCGAGCCATGTTGTATTCTAGCTTATTCAAAAATTTTAAAGTATACAACTGAGTCACAAATTTATATTTTAATAGGGAATGACACGTTAAGCTATATTCTGGTGATGTTTGCTCAGTAGCGATATTGCTAGAATTTATTCAAAGTCCTTGGGTGTCCAATGCATGATGAACTAGACTTTAAAATTTTCAAAAACTATTCAGGTGTTTTTTTTTTGTTGGTATGTTCCTCTTTAATCATTGATATAAATTTTGTTAATATTTTTTTTACAGGACCTAGTAGACGGTAAGTAAACAAAAGATATGGAGATAACGAACAGTATTCATGATCAAAAGTCCATAAAACAATACAAAATAGGAGCAGAGCAAACACGGACTTCCAACACATCAGAAATTGGATCAGGTGCCATAAAAGAGTGAATATCCCCGCTCCATGCTCCATGTCAAGATCGGGAAATTGTGGAAAAAATTCGTTGCCAATTCATTGTATAAATAATGGGTTAACAATTAGTATGAAAAACTTCGGTCAGCATTTGACTCAATGATATTTTGTACTTGCTGACAAGGGCATTGTATCGATCTTAGATCACGAAATGATGACTTAAGGGTACTTACCACAAACAAAAAATGGATGCGCGGGTTGATATATATTTTTTGACTGAATTTGATTTGTTTTGACATGAATAATAAATCCCTGAAATAAAAAGAAATCGTAGGTTTTCCTTGGTGCTTAGATTTGAGATTTTATTTTGCCTTCTATATAATTCCATACAAAATTTTACACAATTTTTAACTTTATGACAAAATCTTATAAAATTCTCCATTTCTACTTGGTAAACATTATTCAGGTTGTCAATTTAAATGTAAATCTATGAGAAATAATGCTGATTTCTGAAAAAAAATTTGTTTGTGTTATTTATCCTTAAAACTTGTTTGTCAATTATAAACCTCTCTTCGAAATTGTTCATATGAAGAGCATGTTTTTGATTATCGAATCAACTGAGATTTATTAACTCCGTATGTACGAGATTAAGGCATATTGCTAGCTAAGTAAGGGAAGTTGACGATAGAAAAAATATAGTCATCGCATTTATCACAGAGCTTGGTTGTTAGATTACCATTTATAATTACCTATTTTTTCAAGTTAAATATCCAAATATGAAACAGATGAGTCAGACTTAGAGGAATATTTTATCTTAAGCTCACCAGGATATATCGTATCGACATTAGAATGGAAATTACCATTGTTATTTGACAAGACGTTGTCGATATATCTAAATGTCGAGTTGAAGGCCACAGCAAGTGTTTTCTTCTTTTCACGCATGACTTCGCACAAATGGTGTTTCATATGAATAAAAGGG